>NC_087205.1:59387035-59389535 GCF_015104395.2 Macrobrachium nipponense
CTTGGCAACTTATCTCGGTAGGTTGTTTAATTAACATTTTCATATTTGCCTCGCTGCCCCCCTTCCGCCTCTCTCTCTCTCTCTCTCTCTCTCTCTCTCTCTCTCTCTCTCTCTCTCTCTCTGTGGCGCTAGCTTATATTTTTAGTTAGATACTTTATGGACAACGTAAATGCTGATTACATACATACGTTCATGTGTCTGCATTTATACAAAGACAAAAATATTGTTTTTTCTCCATTCGGATTTTTCACGAAAGGAAGTGGGTGGCTCCAGGAGATGCGCCTACTCCGGTTTTCAGCAGGACTTCGAGTGAGGTTCCTAGCCCCACATCCTGCTCCGAAGTTAATAGGAGGTCATGTGCCGAAGGTGTCTTGAACTTTCCTGGTGGTCATCTTTCCAAGTACTGGCCAGGCCTTTACGTTGCTAAACTTCGCTGATCGGACAGTCCGCCTTGTATGGAACTTATTACTAAAACACACACACACGCACATATATATGTATATATTATATATATATATATATATATATATAATATATATATATATATATATATATATATATATATGGTTCCATACAAGGCGGACAGGCACACATTATATATATTATATATATATATATATATATATATATATATATATATATATATATATATATATATATATATATATTGTGTGTGTATGTGTGTGTGTTTTACTGCCCTCATTCGACCACAAATACAATCCGGAGGAAAATATTCATGAGCTAATTAAAGAAAGAAAGTAAACTCCTCTAGAAAATTATTCTTTATGTAGCAGTAATAATGTAAGTACTTCTTGGGAACGCCTATTAATTTCTGTGAAGAAAACTTCCCCGAATGAATAAGTCTGTTCCTTTTATTTTTCTTAACTGGGAACGACAATAGTTTTGGTTATTTGTTTCTGCACCCGTAAGCGATTATATTTATCTTTTTTCGTGACCGCTGACTGCATCTAACTTTGGAAGTGTGTGTTTGTGTGTGTGTGTTTTAACATTACTAAGTAATAATTTGTTTCGCTTAAAGGTTTCTTTTCAATGAATTTTATTTCATTTTGCTTTATAATCTATTTATGCGATAAAAAATATATGAGTGATTGCTCTGACCCAGTTTGAATACTCATAAATATTGGATTTTTCCATGTTTTAATATGGAAATGAGGTCTAGATTTCTGTTGATTAAGCACTCTCCTGGAGTTTGATTTGCAGATTATATTTCTTGTAACTATAAAATATCAACCTCTTAATTATCATTATCGAAATACTTACAGAATCTGTAATACCAAGCAATCTCCTTCACTTTCTTGACACAAGTTGCTCGATTTTTCTCTCATTTATCTGTCTTCCTCCCCTCTTTTGTATTACATTCCCCTGACATTTTATTTGTTGCGCCTTCTTTTTTCCTCTTTAATTCTGGTCCTCTATTGTGTTTCTTGCAGGAAATTCGCTCCTTAATTTCCTGCAAATCCAGAATTCTTTACATGTAATTCCGGGGTGTTATTGGAAACCCCGAATCCTTTCATTTGGGGAGGATTGCCTTTGCTGGGGACGTGTGAGGCTTTTCTGTTGTTTCTCTTGCAAGCAAAGTGTTGGTTAAAGAATTGGGAACATAGAGAGCTGTTTGCACTGGAACTGTTGCAACTCTCAGGTGAATAACTCGTAGTATGGAAAACTCTTATAGGATTTGTTTGCTTTGAATGATGTATCATGTAATGAGGAACGCATTCCGCTGTTATGTAAGCTTAGAATAATAGTGTGTGGCAAGATCATTTTCCGTTGCTATGTACACGAAAGATTCTAGTAACTAATAAGCATGAATTTTTATATTCAACATAGGATGCAAACATAACTGTTTAAGGAAAAAGTTTTGGTTATGTAAGCTGACGAGTGCATGCAATTGTACCTGGAATTTTATTGGTTTTATAATTATACTATGTATACTTAATAAGAAAAATATGAATCGTGTGTTGTTGCATGATATAAGCTAAACAAAAATTTATGAATTTTCAAGACATGCAAACAAAAATTTTGTTAAGATATTTAGTGCAAACGTGTTTTCACTTGTCGAAGAATTTTGAAATACAGAATTCAGAATTAAGATTGTTGTTAGAATATGAAAATGAAAAATCTACCGATAAAAATAAAAGTGAGATAATGGAAAAATATTGATATTGTTAAAAATAAGAAGGTAAACTGAAAAGACATCGTTAGTCAAGTAGATTACGAGTTTTCACCTGATAAAGTAAAAAAGAAACAAAGTATTTGTTTATGTTACCTGATAGAGGAAGAGGTTAACAGAGTTAGTGCTTGTAGGGAAACTGAAAAATCTATTCCATTCGTTCAAGTTTGTTTGAAAATTCGAGAAATTCTACGAAGGAAATGAAAAGTCCACTGTATATTTTGGAAGCACTTATCTTTAAAGAAATAAAGAAAGCTCGCAGCAGCATAACTGTTTCGTCATTCTCCATCGCTCTCTGTTTCTCACGTT
>NC_087205.1:59397035-59414535 GCF_015104395.2 Macrobrachium nipponense
ACGAATGATTGTCTTGTATTTCTAGATTCTTTCTTTATAATTTCCACTCGGAAATTGATTATGGAACTGATTACTGTAAAGAATTTTTCAATATTAAATTGAGGCTTGCGCGCTGTTAAGAGGTGAGACTAATTGTCCTTGAATATTTTGAATTTTAATTCTCTCTGTGATTCGCTTTGCAACACTGCTTATTCGCTCTTCGGAGAATTGTGCATTTTATGCGTTCGAGAACTCTCTTTGTTGTATTCCGGAACTGGAAATACGGTTACGATTTTGTATTGGTTTGCCCGAAGTCATAATATATATTGCTGGCTTCAAAATTAGTAGTCCTTGTCGAATAAAGATTTTTGTACACGTCATCTATATTACGTTTATATGCATTGTTTATTTACATCTACCTGGTCTTTCAAAAGGCAGAAGTGTCACCTGAAATACAAGTGGTAGTGTTCATCTCGAATGACGCTCATAACTTCCATTTACCTTGTCGTGGCCATAGTTCAAGGTCAGGGAAATATGTTCTGTTATTTTTGAGAGGCGGAATGGTCGCCTCGTTCAGACTCTCGAAGTTTACGGTCACTATTTTTCGGTTTTATTAATTTGTGCCACTGAAAGAGAGAGAGAGAGAGAGAGAGAGAGAGAGAGAGAGAGAGAGAGAGAGAGAGAGGACTTTCCAATTAATGTTAACCAAGGTCGCTTTCTCCGTGTTATTGAGGTACGTGTGGATGATAATTTGTTCGAGATATTATGGACTCCTGCATAACAGTAAATCTGAGTCCTTTCAGTTTGCAGTTTTAGAATTTTAAGATGGCTTCACTTAACTTTAGTTTGTATGGATGTTTTATTGAATGATCTCGTTTACCACTAAAATTTTTTCTCGTATAGTCGCATAATGTCTCAGTGCTCTCGGGTATCAAAGTTACTGTGCTAAGAAGGATATTGAAAGATTGTGGTATCCGAATTATATTTTAGGTGGTTTTAATACCGATAACACTGTAAAGTGTAAGTTAGTTTTACTAGACCACTAAGCTGATTAACAGCTCTCCTAGAGCTGGCCCGAAGGATTAGATATTTTTACGTGGCTAAGAACCAATTTGGTTTCTTAGTAATGGGATCTACAGCTTATTGTGGAATGCGAACCACATTAATCGAGAGATGAATTTCTGTCACGAGAAATAGATTCCTCTGATTCCTCGGAAGCAGAGCGGGGAATCTAACCCGAACCACCAGAGCGGTAGTCGAGCATGTAACCGACTAGTCCAACGAGGAACTGGTAACACTGAAAACTGCTAGCAAGGCAAGAGAATATGAGAAAATCTGGAATATTATTTATAGTTGCTTGAATAAATTTATATCTCTTTTCGGTAAAAACAAGCACATACTTAATTCTTGTACTTTTTGATACGAACCGTCATTAATGTTCAACTTATTCTGGGGAAAAGTAGTCCCCTTGTTTACAGCACAGCAAATGGGATCATTTTATAGTTTTGTAGCATTATTTAGGATAATTTCTTGTATCTGGACAGTTACTTTTCATGAACTTATTTTCTTCAGGATACTTCATGATTTCATTTTATTCACCTGTTTAACAAGATTAGTTAAAAATTATGTACTCACGGTGCTTGCCGTAATTTAACATAAGAAAAATCGTAAGAAATAAGAAATGAATTTTTTGCCATTTCAGAAAACAAGAAAGAAAACAAGAAGTATACTTTGGAAAACCAGACCCCACAGTCTTTGGGCCTCGTGTTATGAAATATATACACACACAACACACACACAAATATATATAATATATATATATATATATATATATATATATATATATATATATATATATATATATAAATCATGTATTTGACATGCGCCTTTTTCCCTTCAAAGACCTTTGCAAAATGTGTTAACGTTCGGTTCTCAGGACGCCTTTTGAGATGAGGTTGCCACCACCATCCTTCTTCGGAGTGACGTTCGTATCCATTCAAAGTTGGGTCGAGAGACTTGCAGATGTGAGCCCAATGCTTTGCGGCTGAGCTACGCCATTACACAATTCAGTCGAAGTTGTAGAAATGAATTTGTGCAAGGATTGAACAGTCCCAGCTTGGTAGGTAGAGGATCAATGAAATCGCTTAGCTGCCTTTCTATAGAGAGAACACCACTTTTTTTTTTTTTTTTTTTTTTTACTGAATTACGCACATTATGAACAAACGAACACCTGCACTTTTTGAAACTGTTTATATTTGTAGTGATTTTGTTAATATACACTAGGATAACAATTTCATAGGAAACTATGCATGCCTAGAGTGTGTTCTGTTATTTTTCCAGCATAACGCTACCCCCGAGTCAAAGCATGAGAAGGTCTCCGTAAGCTTCCATTCATGACAATGGATGCAAGGCTCTTTTTTCAGTGTCTGTAGACTTGGCCGTTTCTTTAATCCTTTCTTTACAGAGATTTTGTATTGCAACAAACATCCAGACAAAGAGACGAGAAATTCGCTCCTTTCCGTTAAGTTCAAAGCAGGAAGAAAGGGTCTATAACGTCCGCCATTGAGAGAGAGAGAGAGAGAGAGAGAGAGAGAGAGAGAGAGAGAGAGAGAGAGAGAGGGCGGGTGTCTGGTGTTTATTTTTATAAGTTCCCTAGAAACAAACTTATGCTATTTTGAAGCCCAATTGAGAAAATATCTTGAATCATTTATATTCAATAATCCACCCTGCAGCTTGAGATGTGAAAATTTATTGACAAATCTCAATCACAAGATGACTCATAAAAATGGATAATTTTGAAATAAAATAAATTGTTACAAAAACTGCCAAGTTGGGAATTAGTCATTTGCCCAGTTAATAACAACGCAAGCAGGAAATCAGTAGGGGATATTAAAGAAGGATTGTAACCGAATTCGGAAACTTGAACATTTATATAAATTTGCCTCCTGCCGCTGTTCTTCCTTCCGTCGTTTCTTCGAGGCACAAAGGTCTGTGCATCTTCGAAGTAAGTTCTTCCCCATTTTCTTGTTTTTTCGGGACTAAACAACAAAAGCCTTTAGCTGATCTGTCTCATTATTTAATCTTTAAAAATAAGAGAGAATACGTCACCACTTCAATACTGAAAACCTTTTCGAGATTAGAAATAAAGATTTTTTGAGGGTAAATGATCGAAATGAAGATTCTTCGAGGGTAAATGATCGCAAAAGAAGCTACATTTCGGAATAATGTCCTTTCCAGATTCGAGGAGGCCCAGTCGCTGTGACGTTCCATTCCTCCTGAGTCAGAGCGATGTTCCTTTTGCTTTCTTGCAAGTTTACCTTTATTTCAGAAGGTGGAATCGATCCTCTTGTACTACTGTCGCTTTTGGGTAGCATAACCGGTCAAAACTAACCTGGGGGGAAGGGGGCATTGTAGTCGTTGAGTTCCGAGCGAATATTCCCATGTATTTTCCATTGTGTCTTGGCAAACACTGCAGCGAAGTAAACGTGGCCATTCCTCGTCCGGTAGAATTGCAGCAAAGGCCATAAATTGAATTTGTAATTCAGCTCCATTCTCAATTCCTAATTCAATTTTGCTCTGTGGCCTACAGGTTCGTCGGGTCATCAGTTGGCAATATATTTGAATGGATTACTGGGTAGCTTTCCAGAGGTGAGAGGCTCGACATTCAGACGCCGCTCGCTCTTTGGATAGACAGATACATACATGCTACGTGCATGCATACATAGAAAAATAGAGAGTGAGGAGGGAAGATTATCCTTAACTTTTGCATAATATTTCTATAGTGTTATGAATACGTGACAGCATTTCATGATAAAAAAGCTCGATATTCAAATAGATAAAATGCATATATTTGTAACGATCCCTTTCATGTTTTAAAAATGAAGTTGGCTCCAATAAAACACAAAATCTCATCAGGAAGTTTTTAAACAAACCAACAACTCGATGCAAAATGGCAAGCACTTTATTTCAGGCAGCAGAAGGAAAATTGGCTTAGTCTCAAATATTCTCACCTGGTTTTTGGCGGCCGATAACCAAGGAAAAATATGAAAGTCAAACAAAGAGAGGGGATGAAGAAAGAAGAGAAGAGAAAACCACGTAAAACAAACATGGCCGTTGTGTATAGGCAAACAAATGCCTGCAGCGGTAGGGTCCGGGAAAATTAAATATGCCGGAGCTTATTTTTCCACACCCTTACACCATCACACTCATATTTGAGTCCCACGTTTGCCACTAAAGTTACCTGGGGGGAAAGTAACTCACTGCGGCTTTCTCAAGGCTGCCAAAACCATTGTCAAAAGAACGACGGTATTATCTGGAGGTAAAATCATCCCACAGGTACTACTTTATACTTACATACACATATAAAAAACATATATAATATATATAATGTATATATGTATGATATATTTGTGCGTGTACGTATGTATGTCCATCTATATAATATATATATATATATATATATATTATATAATATATATATATATTATATATATATATATATATAATATATATATAATATGCATATAGTTTTGAAAAATCTGTTAATAACCACTAACACTGGAAAACCCACGAGATTCATGGGCTGTCTTTTGCATGTTGCTGTTGAGATTCACTTTTAGTAAATCGGTTTCCATTAAGCTAAATTTCTTGTGTTGATTACCATTACTGTATTGCAGTGGAAACCATACTCCAACACATGATCACAGTGACTCATTACTTTTATTTGCTTTTGATTTGTTTCACAGAAGTACTTATTTTTTTTAAAGGTTATATTAATTGATTTCTTGTTCGCTCTGGTGAAAGCTCAAGAGGATGGTTAATTACCGGTTAATGAGAAGGCCTTTATTTGCCAATTATTATTTTGACCCCCTTTTGTCGAATTATTGTCTATATTAATTTCTCTAACTCTGATCGTATTAACTTTTCTCTTATTAGATTTAAGGCTTGGCACTTCAAAAATGACGCTAAATGAAGTTGTGCTTGTATATAAAGAGAGAGAGAGAGAGAGAGGAGAGAGAGAGAGGCCAACGATGTAATTAAATCTTTTAAGTGTTGGAAACAGAACTAATCTTATTGTAGCTTTGGAATACACCAAAAAAGTGCGTGTAGAAAAATGTGTAGAGGGTGTTGCCGAACATAAATCCGAAGCAAAAATAAAAAAATGAATAAATAAAGTAAAAATAATATAAAAAAAAAGGTCCCAGGTCCCAGGTCAAGAAACTAAAGCCAAGAAGACCTTGTAAACAATCTTCCAAGAGGAGCAACTCGACTCCGAAAGCGGCCGCGACGATGACAACAGCTGCAACAACTTTGTTAAATTGCAAAATTCCAGAGGCTCGTATCGTCATTTTCATCCAATCGTGATATGGAAGAGGCGCTTCGAGTACCCAGTGTTAATTTCTTTGAGTGCAGTCGTACTTGGAGAGAGCGAGTAGAAAAAAATTTAGGTCTCGAATGGTCCTGGAGTTTAAGGCCATATATCAGTTGCTTATTTGGGAGCCAGTGATTGGATGGACGGAAATATATGTGTCAAGGAGAAAAAGGGACGACAGTCAAGGAAGCAGAGATTGGATTTTTTTTTTTTCTCCCATAAGCTAGCTAGACGTTCTGGAAACACTGAGCACTGGCACAAGCGCGCGCGCGCGCAAACACACACACATACACACACACTGCAAATATCTAGCATATGAACATTTAAACTTCTACGTCGACCACGTAGAAAAGCTTTAGAATTTTGCTTGTTAAAAGAAGTATGCCATATGAACGCTATCTGGCAGAGGTCCTAACTATTTTTGAATGACATAAAAAGAATAATAGATTGTTCTCTTGTCAGACACAACCATACGAATGCGTTCATCGTTTTGAGTTTACTTTACACATAGAAAGCTTTTAAATATGACCAAAATAATGTACAGAATAATGCTGACTAAAATTTTGTTGAAAAGGTACAAATAACTATAGGCGAAAACTCGTTCATGTTTTTACGTTAATTTTGCATATAAGCAGCCTTGGACTATTGGTCTATAATGCGCGGAATCATATACATGTGTAGTCTCGCAGAATTACTGACTACGGCTGAAATAGAAAAGAGGAAAACTGTTTTAATGTAAATCGGTAAGAAAAGTCAGAGGAAAAATACTGTAGATATATAACCAGTTGTGAAAAACATTAAAGAAGATAATCTTTTAGATTGCAGTAACTGAAAATACAAAAGCCAATATGAAAATAACAAGAGTTCTCTTCATAAAGAGCAAGGATACAGTGAAAAAAATGAACATCTAGATTACAAGTGGTTGATTGCTGAATTTTAAGCTATCTGGCGTAACAAATACATCGTTGGCTGCACGATAGATTGCGAAATGCAAGCAAGCCAGGTCTTGATGAAAGCGAAACTCTGTTCTCAAAATAGCGAGGAAGAAGGGGAATTTAATTAACCAGCCTTAAAAATTTAATTCAGAGCCATGCCTGCTGGACACGACAGAGATGGCCAGCGACTTGGATGGCCGTTGTCCTTTGTTCTATTTTAGGCGAAAACAACGAGCGTTTAGAGTAATTAAGGCCGGCACTCAAAAGTCGTTTTATGGGCTTCGTAAAGCGTGTTTGATAACTCCCTAACTGGGTTGTGGTTCCTATTTGGGCGCGGAGCAACTGACAGTGTGGTGTAGGGAAAAGGATTGGAATGTTTTAGAGATTTAGTTGCTTTTTGAATGACACTGAAATAACTCTTCGTTAATTTCGAGAATAGCGATTAAGGGGAAGATTTTGTTCTCACTTTTTTGGTAACGTAATTAATGTTGGACCAGGAAATCTGTATAGTATTCTAATCTCTGTATCCAGTAGTTATTAGAACTAACATATTTAATATTCTGCTGATTGATCAAATTTAAGTCTTTTAATCTGGGTGACTATTGTTAATGGAAGTTATTAAAAATTCACGCATTCTTCCACTCGGGTTTATTTTCGGAGGTCTTTCTATCGGGCCCCAGTCGGCGTAAGAGGTGGACCCCTTTATCATTATCAATCATGGGTTTAATTTTGGAGGCTCTATCGTCATTTACTCCATCAGATTGACCCACTTTATTAGCGGCAATGGTTTATATTTTTCTTTTGATAACTTGTTCTGGGTTGGAGCTGCTTGTTAACAGATTTTACTCAACTTCCTAGTTTTATTTTTAATAAATATTTTTCATTTACATGACGGATATTGAGCAGATATGATTTGATTGGAAATTTATGTTGAAGCAACACTATCTGAAGAACTTTAAAGAACGGCAGCAGGTATATGTCAGGCATATGGAAATTGTATGCATGTGTTGTACCACGAATTACTTTCCAAAGCTGGACAATAGCTGCCTAATTAATAGCTTTCTAATTATTGGTCTTTATTAGGTAATTGGATCTCATTCTAGTGAAGACGGTGTGGTCTCTGAAGTCATTCAATGGCTCTTGACTTGCTCAGATAAAAACAAAATTACAGGCATTAAAGAAACTAACGCTGTGAAAACTCTAAGGGGAACTAACATATGTTTTGGACGTAAAAGTTCCCGTTTTTTATTTCTCGTTGCTACTTTCTAATAATTGTTGAAGCAGTCGTAAAGCTCACCCACACATGAATCCGACCACTTTGTCAAAGCTCCAGCGGGAACGGATTTCTCTTTTACTTAGCTAGGTTAGCTCGTCTGTCACTATGTAGATGAAAGGCAGTGGTCATCTTAGCCACAGTATATAGCAATGTTACGGAAGGGATACTACTATAATTTTTTCTTTATATATATATATTATATATAATATATATATATATATTATATATATATATATATATATATCTATATATATATATATTTGTGTGTGTATGTATGCATGTTTCTATGTTTCAAGCTTAGCGTTAGTGCTAACCAGTTTATTGGTATCATTCAAACCTTGCTTAGGCGTTCACTATTTTTTGTTCAGTTTGTGGGGTACCAGTCAAGCTGCACTTAGTATTTTTTATATCCATTGGGAATGAGGTCAGTTTTTGCTGCAGCATTTAGGCCCTGAATTGAGCATTTGTGTGGAGGAAAAATACATTCAACCATGCAGCAAAATAAGCATGTAATTGAAATATTCTCATGGCTGAAAATCAGATAGAAGAATGGACGTACGTACAATTCCATCACTATAAGACTTAATCCGTTGAATCCCGTCCAGTTAGCGTCAGAAGTAATATTTCTAGGGGGAAAGAAAATCTTAATTAAACCAACCTGGGAATTCTGGAGCGCCGCTAATGAGCGAAACTTGATGAACGCTACCGAAGAGTTCACCTTAAAAGAATTCCTCTTAAAAAAAATAGGTTGGTCTTTTCATGCTCTTCTGGGACGTCAATAATCTCCTCATTTCTCATGATAATGAATCCACGGCAGTTTTATAAAACGCAGAGCATTATAAAGCGAGAGAGAATAATGTTCAGGGTTTAATGTGAACCCCCAAATCAACCCTCCCCTCTCCTCCCTGGGATGTTTGGTGGGGTCCTACGAATCAGTATTACCATAATGAATATTCTGCATTTCGTGAAGCTCGCTCACATTTTTTAAACAGTGTAGGCTATTTTAATATTCTAACAAGCAATTATGTTAATGAATTGCTAAGGCGAAACATGGAGTTAAAAAAGCTATACAGCAACCTATTATTAAAACCGGTTGCAGTATAATATACCCTTTCATTAGCCAGAGCGAATAATAAATCGATGAATAAACGAAACTGAAATTTTTGGAAAAGTTGGAATGCCGAGAGCATGAGGCACCTTGGTGAGTAGAATAGCTTTAGGACTATAAAAATGTTAGCAAATAGAATTGTATTGTAAATAAATGAATGAAACAAGAGAACTAATGAATGAAAGGGGTACCACGATTGAAAATGCCGAGGCAGGGAAACGTGAAAGAGAAGAGGGAACCAGTACTTGAGCATATTTTTGCTTCACTAATATAACTGTGGAGGAGGGTGAGGGAGGGGGTGGTTGGTGTGTGGTTAGGACAGGGCTTGGCTTGGCACATTCCTCCCTCCCCCAACCTCTCTTAAAAAGCGTTGGGAAAGGTTGGGGGGGGGGGGGGGGGGGGGGTAAGGGCACAGTGGCTCTGCAGCGAATCCGAAATGAGCCGTTCGTTACCTGGATCACCGATTTTACTTAGGAAAGTCATCGAGGAGAAACGCGCACCGCAATAAAGGCATTTTTGAATGGCTTTATTGCCTTGTTTCGAGGGAAAGTAACTCTGTTTATTTTCTCGGCCTCTTGGGATCATCGAAACTATGGGACAGGGACTGAGAAGTTTCTTTGCCCTGAGGGTATATTAAAAATTATTCTTCAGAAATTCTCTCTCTCTCTCTCTCTCTCTCTCTCTCTCTCTCTCTCTCTCTCTCTCTCTCTCATTCAATTCAAGCGCAGAAAGTCAGAAAGAAGTAGGTATGGCCATAGCAGATCGAGGTATGACAGAAAGGCCCTGAAAGTTATGAAAAGATGTCACAGGTGAAGACTTGGCTCAAAAGGAAATTCAGACAAATTACACGAGACAAGAGAACGAAAGCTAAAGGTTTTGTAAAGGTTTTGGTTTATACAACTGTTATCATTACGACATCCTAGGTCATCTACGACGTGACAGAAGACAGCTTTTCTGACTTAATTTCACGTCGGAAACATAAAAGGAAATCCTACGTAAAAATGTTAAAGATAATCTCCGATAATAAGTGCAGTAACCTTGCTGTTGATGCATAAGTTATTTGGTAAATAGGTTATGCTGCCAATAAACGTTACCAGGATATTCCTTTTGTAAAAGTAAGTGAAACGTAAGAAGTTTAACTCTTATATACACAGGAAGTTGTGAACGAAGGTGTTTACGAGCTATTCGAGAAAGCGAATAATAGCAATCATGGTAGTAGTGGTAGCACGAAAATCAGATGAGTTTTACTCATGTTGCATGGTTTATTTGAACATAATGATAATAATAATAGTAATAAATTATAATGAAAAAACACCAATGAAAGGTCTGCACGAATCAGACATTTCCCTTCTCAGAACCGACTTCAAGGGATATTGTGTAGTGTGATCACTTATTTGCAACTCGGCATAATTACATCATAATATAATCACAAATAAGTTCTCCAAGACGATAATCACGAAAAATCATGTATATGTATGTATGATGTTAGGTATATATATATATGTATATATTATATATAGATACAGATATATATATACATATATATATAATATATATATACATATATATATTATAGTATATATATGTATCTATATCTAATATCTATATATATATTATATCTATATGTATGTATATACATATATGTATATACCCATATCATATATATATATATATATATATATATATAATATATATCCATATATATATATTATATATATATATATAATACATATATATATTATATATATACATATATATATAATATATATATGTATATATATATATATATATATATATGTTATATCTATATTATATAATATATATATATATATATATGTATATATATATATATATAATATTATATATATATATATATATATATGTATATGTATGTATATAAACTATCATATATATATCTTATATATATATATATATATATATATATATATATATATATATATACATATATATCATATATATACCTATATATCTATATATATATAATTATCTCTATATATATATATATATATATATGTATGTATGTATATAAAATATATATATACCCTATATATATGTCTATGTATGTATATCCCAAAATATATATCCATCTATAATATATATATATATACATATATATATACATACTATATATCATATCTATATATATATCTATATGTATAATATATATATATGTATATGTATGTATATATATATCTTATATATATATATTATCATATATATATATATATATATATGTCTTCTACATATATATATATATATATATATATATTATATATATATATATATTATATATATATATATATATATATATATAAATATGTATATGTATGTATATAAATATATATATATATATCTATATATATATATAATATATATATATATATATATCATAAATAAATATGTATATGTATCTACATATATATATATATATATATATATATATATATAATATATATTATATATATATAAATCCGAAAAGAAATAGATTCTTCATAAGAGTTGGCTCTCTTTTCACCAGGAAGTAACATGAAAAGTTCTTCAAAATCCTTTCCCCTTCGAAAAAAAAGAGAGAAAAAAAGAGAGATCTTCAAAAGTTTTCAGAACTTTGAAGTTTGTATTTGCTATGCAAATTTAAAAGAACTCTATGTATGATGTAGATAGACGTTATCCATATTTACCAAGCAGACGGTCGATTTGCGATCTCTACCAGTCAAATCTTACTTTTGCTTTATGTTGCGGATTTAGATTTCCTGTTCTGTAGTTTTAATACGACCGTCTCATGTTATGGAACTTGTTATCGATACAAAGTTTGTGTGTGTGTGTGTGTATTGAGTGAGAGAGAGAGAGAGAGAGAGAGAGAGAGAGAGAGAGAGAGAGAGAAAATGAATGTCATTGTTGTTTCCACTCTGGTATGCTGATGATTGTGCCTTTAAATCCTCCCGTTTACTTTTATAATGATGGTAAACATTTCAAAGGAGTGATCACTCCTATTGTTAGTTATGTTCGCTCTCCGTTTTCATCTGTAGTCACGGGCTGCGATACACAATAGTCGCATAACAACCAGATCCCAACAGAGACATTCATTTCCTCGCCCAAATCAAGATCGAATGCGGCCTTCACTTGGGGGACGTTTTCGTTGTCATCTGAGCCACAGATAGAGACGGGGTTAGGGAGAAAGCTTGAAATACCGTAAAAAGGACTCTTGTGTATAATGCAAGTCTTTTTATTAATCAATTATGTTGTATTTTATTGACATTAGCAGTAAAAAGGTGAACCTTTGTATCTGTACACGATTCGCATTCACTATCAACTTTAACGCGTTTAGGCAAATATTAGAGTAGACAGAAAAGTAGATAAAGCATTCGGTTTTCTGTTTGCATTGAGGTTTTATGCCTTGCTCCTTACTTCCTAAATTTACATCCTGGCTTTTAAAACGAACTAGGCACTAAAAATGATAACATTGTGGCTTAGAATTGATTGCATTTGCATAACGGAACATGATGACTTTTTTCCAAAGAATTTTCAAGAATTAGATTAAATTAGTGAGCCATCTCTGGGTGCCCTTTTACAGAGAGATGATTTTTGTGTACTCTTGATAATCATCATACCATAAAGATTGTCGCAAAAGTTATAAGCTGCTCTACTTCCTAAATTTACATCCTGGCTTTTAAAACGAACTAGGCACTAAAAATGATAACATTGTGGCTTAGAATTGATTGCATTTGCATAACGGAAACATGATGACTTTTTGTCCAAAGAATTTTCAAGAATTAGATTAAATTAGTGAGCCATCTCTGGGTGCCCTTTTACAGAGAGATGTTTTTTGTGTACTCTTGATAATCATCATACCATAAAGATTGTCGCAAAAGTTATAATCTGCTCTACCTTGTGTTTCATGTGCACTCGTAGAAGCAGAGTTATGGGCACGCACGCAGACTCACACATTTACCCGCATTATTTATACGTGATATCTTGTATGCGCATGCGCTTTGCGCAATTTGCAGTTTGCACGTCGTATAGATGCGTGTGTATTTTAATGCTTACATGATCAAGAAAAGCACATTGCTTATATATACAGATACATACAAATAGACACGCATATATGTGTGTGCATATATATATATATATATATATATATATATATATATATATATATATATATATATATATATACACACACGTGTGTGTGTATGTGAGTGTGTGTGTGTATGTGTGTGGTGTGTGTTTGTGTGTGTATGTATGTGTCATAACGTCTCATTTTAAGTGAAATAAATCATGCCTTTCGGTGGCATAAAAGGTTTATGCCGTCAGCGCTCCTTATAGCATTTTCATGAGATAATTAATAATAAATAATAAACAAATCATGAAATTCCCCCTTATTTTGTGTAATCCTCAGAGCAAACGGTACGTGTTGAAGTGGCAAGTCATTTTGGCAGACACTTGATTGTACTCTTGATTTTTGATTCTGTATGGACTGGAAACAGAATCACAGAATAAAAAGCAAGAAAAATGAGAGAGAGAGAGAGAGAGAGAGAGAGAGAGAGAGAGAGAGAGAGAATAGTACTTCATCACGTGGATATGAAAGGGTTTGACTTTTCGGAGAAGTGATTATGACTACGGAGAATATTCCGGCATCGGGATCAGCGTAAAGGGATTTGAGGGATTGTAAAGGGATTTGGCGTCATTAGAGAAACAGGATTAGAGGATTCGACGTTCTCGTTTTTCTAACACTTTACCTTTTATTCTACTCATTTTAGGGACATTCCAATTTTTGTATGACGGGTCTCCTAATTATCGTGAATTAATATTTTCTCTTTTGCTATAATGAAGGGTTTTTGGATATATTGATGACGTGATTTATAAATATAGAGCAAGATGTGTGTTCGTCTCCCATGCTGTATCATATGATGTTTTAAGGTGCATATAGAGCAGAGCTTTATTTGAATATCTTATGAGTTCACGGCTGTGAGGTGAGTATCATCCTGTTAGGGCTCTCGGTTTGAGGGTATACATTGCAGCGGAGTAATGAACACAACAGAGAGAGAGAGAGAGAGAGGGAGAGAGAGAGAGAGAGAGAGAGAATTATCATCATTAGAAAGCCACATAGACTGCTCCAAAGATATTTTCATCCTAGGTTTTACGGCTCTAGTCATCTTGATTTCCAACAAACAGCATTAAACTTTTTTATTTATAGTTTTTCATAACTTATTTCTTTGCTTCTCTTGCGACACGTTTGCTGTTTGTTCACCATAATAATTTGTCTGTGTTTGAGACGGATTTTGAATGTATTTTGGAGTCGTATTCTATCCCCTTTCAGCGATGTTTTTTGTAAGGTATATTTAACGTCAAAGGATGCAGCGAAGAAATTGGGGATATAGGCGTGAGCTGATGTGTTTATTTATTATTAATGCGTAAGGCAATTGTGTTTTTCTAAACATTTGCGTATATACGCACACGTATATACGTTCCACAAGAGAGCAGAATGTGCACAGCGAAAAAACAAATGGAACAAAAAGAGAGAGACGGACTCCGCCAGGATATTGTGAAGTCCAGAAGACCCTGTCACATGGAATGAAATATTCATCGCGTGCTGCTCCTCCCATTCCTCCTCCTCCTCCTCCTTCTTCTTCTTCTTCTTCTTCTTCTTCCCTTGACATCCGGTATTCTTGCTGCGTCGGGATGTTGTTATCATAAAAAACTAAGAAATTGGATCTATGAATAAAGACACGTTCAGCCCCTTCCCGTCCCCCTACCCCCCTGTCTCCCTCTCTCATAATACTCGTGGGTAAATGAAAAAAATAGTTTGTTTCTCTCTCCCCCACTTATAATAATAGTAAAAGGGAATAAAGTACCCTTCTCCCTATTCCCTCTTTCTTAGTGAAAGCAAATATGGTATTTTTCCTCTACTCCTTAGAACTAAATGAAACTCTCTCTCTCTCTCTCTCTCTCTCTCTCTCTCTCTCTCTCTCTCTCTCTCTCTCATGCACATAAAAATACATGCACGCCCGCGCACTCATACACCCACAAACGCAGATTAAGAACGAATGAAAATATTTTTCCTTCTATTGCTCTCTCATCATACGAAGAACGGATTACATTTTCACGCCCTCTCTCTCTCTCTCTCTCTCTCTCTCTCTCTCTCTCTCTCTCTCTCTCTCTCTCTCTCGCTTTTAATCCTTCTCTGCATTAAAAGTGAATGAAACTTTGTTCGTATCTAAATTAATGTTTTTCTTTGGTGGCCCGAATAGTTTTTTCATGGAATATATAATCTTACCTTAGAATATGCTTATTTGGGTCGCTATTCTCATCCCACTTTTTTTCTGAGTTTTTGGGTCGCTATTCTCATCCCACTTTCTCTCAGCATTTTTATGTCATTATCCTCATCCCACTTTATTGCAGTATATTTTGGTTGCTATTTTCATCCCACTTTCTCTCAGCATTTTTGAGTCTCTATTCTCATCCCACTTTATCTCAGCATTTTTGTCATTATTCTCATCCCACTTTATCTGCATTTTTTGGGTCGCATTTCTCATCCCACTTTAACTCGGCATTTTTGGGTTGCTATTTTCATTCCACTTTATCTCAGCATTTTTGAGTCGCTATTCTCACCCCACTTTATCATGGCATTTTTATGTTGTTATTCTCGTACCACTTTATCTCAGCATTTTTGGGTCACTATTCACATCCCACTTTATCTCAGCATTTTTGAGTCCTATTCTTACCCTACTTTAACTCCACATTTTTGAGTTGCTATTCTCATCCCACTTTATCTCAGCATTTTTATGTCATTATTCTCATCCCACTTTATATCAGCATTTTTTCTTTTGGTCGCTCTTCTCATTCCTCTTTATCTCAGCATTTTTTGGGTCGCTATTCTCTTCCCACTTTATCACAGCATACTTGGGTCACTACTCTCATCTCACTTTATCTCAGCATTTTTGAGTGCTATTCTCACCTCACTTTAACTCAGCATTTTTGGGCCGCTATTTTCGTCCCACTTTATCTCCGCGTTTTTATGTCGCTATTCTCATCCTTTTCGAGACCGAAGTATTGCTTTCAATGTTGCTTGAGTAAGGCTTCAAGTAAAAAATTCTTATCTTTGATTGATCAGGTTTTGTTATACCGTTTAATTTTATTCTATAAAACGACTTAATTCTAGTGTTGAATGTTCAGTAGAACTATTTTATATGGAAATATTATCAGTTTCTAATTGTATATCTTTTAGAAAAACTAAGCAAGATTGTTTTGTACCTTGCCAATGCTCTTTTGGACTCATCCTACTACTACTACTACTACTACTACTACTACTACTACTACTACTAAGGCTGCACTACTACCAGCAAAAACCTAAAATATTTGCCGGACGTCTCATTTTGTTTTATATACTGAGTTTATCTACCAGACAGGTAATGGTAATTTGCTGCGAGAGTTAATTTTTTATCTGATAAACTATACTGGGGATTTGTGGAAGTTTGAGGGGACAAAATAATACTTCTCGTCAAATGTTTCAGTTGTGCACACGAACAAGCAGGGATAATACAGTAAAAGCAATATTACAACTATACTACTACTACCAATTTTCCATTTTCATTTGGGTTTTCAAGTAACGATTTCACTACAAATGCATGAAAACATCTAGTTTTGAAGATTTTCCTATACCGAATAAAGCTGAAATCCCTACAGACGTCTAAGAGGATTTGCAGTGACGAGATAAGCGTGACAGACGCACTGAGGATACACAAACGGACACACAGGCTGACAGACACGTTATTGTATGTGACTAATCTAAATCACATAAAGTCGTGGTTAGGACTTTCATGCCATTACAGAAAAGTTCCGGGTTCGATTCAAGCCAGTCAAAATTCTCGGTACGTTGGTCAAACCTCATTATGTTTATGTTGATTTAGCAGTGACGTACCTCGAAGTAAATCGATATGGCAGTCGCAGTATTGTTGGAGAAGCAACCTTATCCAAAAATGGGCTCCACCACTAACGGAAAATTGCGTCTGTCTAAAGAGAAAATACTGTTGTTGATCATGATAAACCTCCTTTACTTATTTTGCAATTAGCGGTAACGGATTGATATAGTATTACGAGAGACTTATTACATAGCGCAGGTTTCTTTCTCTCTCTCTCTCTCTCTCTCTCTCTCTCTCTCTCTCTCTCTCTCTCTCTCTCTCTCTCTCTCCATTTTAAGGGTCTTTTTGTAACTGCGACTCCAAGTTTCGGTATTTCTTCGGTGTAATTGATGCCGCAGCCAAAGCATTCATTCTTATTTACGCAGAATTTCTGCTCTTTTGCGAAATCGTAGCTGCCATTGCCGGAACGATTAAAGCACAAAGGAAATACTGCCTAGAATTTTCAGAAATCGCAAGAACACATTAAGATTTGCTGCTTTAATTGTGCAGTGCAGGAGGTTTTGTTTGGAGAGAGAGAGAGAGAGGAGAGAGAGAGAGAGAGAGAGAGAGAGAGAGAGAGAGAGACTGGCTGGAATGCCTTCATACAAATGAGGTAAGTTTTGCGTAATGATACATATGATTTGTATGATCAAAGATGAGAGAGAGAGAGAGAGAGAGAGAGAGAGAGAGAGAGAGAGGGGGGAAGTGGCTGGCTGGAGTGCTTTTATATAAAAGAGATAATTTTTCTGCCAATGATACAGACAGACAGACATACTGGAGTGCTTTCATATAAAACGTGTTTAATTTTGAGGCAATAATATATCTAAGAGGGTTAGAGTCCTTCAGTATAAGGATTTAGTTCCCAAAATAAAATAAAAAATACGCTACAAAAACAGTTAAAGAGAAAGGAAG
>NC_087205.1:59422035-59439535 GCF_015104395.2 Macrobrachium nipponense
CAAATAAATTTGTTAACAAACTTTCGTTATCATGATTTTTGTATATGAAGTTACACGCATACATCGGACAAACACGCTTATTACCGTGAAATTTCCATTACCCAGAAAAACGTAAAAACACCATACAAACAAACCATTTCCCAGAATATTCTTTCTCAGTATCATGGGTGCTTAAAAAAAGAATATATGTATCTGCACTTTTTGTGAGCACAAAACTCGCACATCTATAATGTGAACTTTTCCTTTCACTCTCCAATAACCTGACTTGTGAAACAGAAGCTTATGAAAGAGGCGTTAGTTTCTCCTGTTATTCCTGGATTTGTCATATCTCTTAGTACCCTCAATACACAGACCATTTTGTTGTGAAACTGAATAACATTTGTAAATGCTGTGCGGCACGAAAGTAGATGGTGTGCGAAGACAACTATATAGTTATATCTGCCCCCAAACCATCAACGTCCCTTCGGCCCTGAGCTGCAACCCCTTTCATTCCCCTTACTGTACCTCCATTTATATTATATTTGTTCCCTCTTGCTGTCCACACTCTCTAACAATTATTTCACAGTGCAACCGCGAGGATTTCCTTCTGTTACATCTTTCAAACATACCGGCTCTCAATTTCCTTACCACGCTGAATGACCTCATAGGTCCCAGTGCTTGGCCTTTAGCCTAAACTCTGTATTCCATTCCATACCATACTATCAAAGATGGCAGTAATGTAAGAGAGGGATGAGACTGTAATTCCACACCAAAGGGACGTTAAGTACCATTCTAAAAATCCGGCCTAGATAAACCTTCATTCTGCATA
The DNA here is from genome assembly GCF_015104395.2 of Macrobrachium nipponense. Classification (NCBI taxonomy): domain Eukaryota; kingdom Metazoa; phylum Arthropoda; class Malacostraca; order Decapoda; family Palaemonidae; genus Macrobrachium; species Macrobrachium nipponense. Next base: position 59,422,844 of record NC_087205.1, read on the forward strand.
CTTATATAGGGTCAATGGTTAAAGAAGCCTCAGTGGGCTGACTTGAATTCACAGCTTCACTCTGAGTCTGTGACAGATTTTTTGCTGCTCACAAGTAGCCTGTTACATATCGAATGAGCTTTTTTACACTTGTAGGCCGTTATTTTAGGTAAATTTCTGGTTTATTTCATTATGAGACAAGTAATTAACGTAATTTTGGATAAGGGATATTCTGAAAGAGTTTTTCATAAGCTGTGGACATCGATGATTTTTATATATTTGAAATGATTTACGTATTCTCCAAGCAAAGTAACGTCATTATAATGCTGTAAGTATACGGAGCAGAATATAATTTAGTGGAATCAATACATTAGCTAGTTAGGCGTAAGGAGGTCGACATAATCAAATGCTATAATACTAATAAATTTTTGTAAATAGTTGACGCAACCATTTTTTTGAGGTGAGCAATGGTCTGATGGTTTTGACTGAGAAAAATCTGCCATTACCAAAGCTTGCATTACCATTTCTTTTTTTTTATATAACACCTTTTTGGTTCTTGGTGGGAAATTCTCATATTTATATAAATGTTGGTTAACATTTTGATGGATTATTTGTTGCATTTCTCTATTTGTAAAGTTGAAAAATGAAATAACAAAAAGATAACACTTCCTCTAGTGAATCTAAGATCGAAACTTACAATTGAAAGTAATTATTCAGTTGTAAATGTTTTCAGCAAATTTATGGAAGGCAGTATGTTAACTGTTGCACTTGTTTTTGTTAACACTCACAAGTGATGCTCATAAATCATCAAAAGGATAATATTCTATCGCCCTCTATGCCAATCCAACAGCGTCTCTGGTTATTAATTAACATTCGTTCTGAAATCTGGATCTGAAAAGACAGAAAAATGTTTTCCTATCATTCCATAATTCCCCCCTAATTCTGCTCCTTAGTCGTTCCATCCGTCTTATGCGGTGTGTTGGAGAGCCTGGAAGCTTGGAGAGAGAAGACCATTCTCGTCACTCCCTTCTCGAGTCAACACCCTGATGAACATGAAGGCGATTCCGTGTCTATGGAACTAGAGGTATTCGCGTTACAGGATCCATTAGGGATTAATTATTGTGGCTGTAACGGGGGACTAATTAATGTTAGGACACATGCAGTCTCACTCCTCGTCCCCTCCTTAGATAATATAATGAGTTGGCGGCAGAACAGTGTCTTGAATAATAGCAGGAAGGGAAGTTTAGTTCGTCTCGAAGTTAGGCTGCTGCCAGATAGGGACAATTTGTGGTTGTTCTCCGGTCGAGGGAAAGGCGCGGACTAAACTTTCTTGGATATGGAGAGAGAGAGAGAGAGAGAGAGAGAGAGAGAGATTCAAATTTGTTGAAAACGTAGAACAGGTATGAGAAGGCGATCAAAAGTTTTTTTTTTTATGTTTTATTAACTAATCTTACTGGACTCCGCGGTACATTACACTTGTACTTTTTATTTTTTTTTATTTATGGGAATCTGTAATTTGTATTCATGTTATATGAAAATATCTGAGATCTGGAGGGGTCTTCAGTATTCGAACTCGGAAATAGCTTGATGGATGGATAACTATGAAATAGCATGAAAAGAAAATAAACTGAAAAACTTCATTTGTATTTTCATGCAAAGTGTATATGGGAAAACATTATCAACGGCTGCTTGTCAGGGGGACTTCTGGAAACGTCTTCTTTGTTATCTTTTTCTGTGAAGACTGACAGTTCTGGAGTCAATGAGAATATGGTTTTTAATTAAGTAAGTCAGTAGGATATTTCATGTTAGTTGACCGCTGATTACAGAAAAAAAGAAAAGGCGTAACCAATGAAATGTTGATTATTTCCAGCAATTTCCTAATACTTGTTAAATTTTGCATTGTCTCTCTAATGATAAATGAAATCCATAAGGTGCAATACCTCACAGTGCATGTACAATTACTATAAATTATATGAAATACAATGATGATTAACAAAACATAAAAAAGGGAAAAACTAAACGTGACAGGTATTGAATGAGTTTGTGAAAGCTCATACTTGACTGACATTTGAAATTTTTTTTCTTTTTCAGATAATGGCTCAGCAGGTTGACGAGGCGTTCACACCTAACATCCAGGCATCTTGCAATGCTGGGTACATGCAAATCAATGTCTATGTCAATAATTTGGATTACAGAGGTAAGTGAAAGCTTTGTATCAAAGTTTTTCCATCTTTGGACTCTTGAAGGTCTGTTACGCTAAAGAAATACAATCTTGTTTACCCATTTGGCTAACAAAATTAAATTTTTACATGCATAGATTCATTTTGAATATTTATATAAATGTGGGTGCTTCATAAATAGTAGAAACACAGTAACATAGTCGATCCGTCTGGAAACTGCGTACACATACGTATATACATACAAAATACGTGATATACAGGTATGGGATACTGATTAATTGGCTAGGGATTTCAATAATCATTTGCATCTAGTAATCGACTTAGTAATCACTTGAACATAATATTATGTGTAATGAATGTAAATTCTTAATTTTATTTAGCGTGTGTCAAGTCCATCCTGTGTATATAACAGCATAGCTTTACCGTTCGCTTTGGTTACTGTTTTATAGTGCATTCATTTTCCTTAGCTTTATTTAAGGTTTTGCATTCTTTATATCGGTGGGTGCGTAATTATTTTGACATTATCCTTCGTTATTGTTCGTATAGTTTTTCAGACAGACATGATAATCGTCTTTTAGTCAATAAAACAACTTTCTATTCTGCCACACTTTTCGTTAGAATCATCCCGGTCAACCTGGATAAACTCCGAGAACTAGTTTTTTTCTTCACCTGCGATATTTCTATTATGTTCCCATTATTTTAACTGTACTTTTCACCCGGTATCGAACAGGAATATCATTTGCCTGTAACGCTTCCTCTATTGCCATTAAGAATCCAAGAATGGCTTCATGGTTACAGACAGGAAGATTCTAGTATCCCTTTATACAAGTAAATGGCTGGAACCATTTGTATCTCCCTGTTACAGAGATGGGCGTGCACCCCTTAGCCATTAACCTACGCTCGCCATCCGCGTATTCTCAAAAACCTGTTCGATACGACTCGAATTGAATGAGGACTCGTCATTTCTCTCGTCTCATAAACGGAAACGCTCGGTTGGGAGATTAAATGCCCCCGGGAATGAGCATTTGCGAAAGGAAATTCCTGGCCAAATGCTCCCATGTTGAATGCCCAATGGTCGGTGGAGCCTGGAATGGAGGGGTAAGCCTCTACCCCGTCCACCCACCCCTACCATCAGCGGACCCTATGAATTTCATAATGGCCACTGGAAATTCAGCTTCAATCTATGCAAAGCCAATATGTTACTAATTGCTGCTGCAATAAAACACGGATTATCATCCCTGGTTCTTTTGCGAATTCAGGTACACGAGGTATATCGCCCTTGTTTTAATGAGAGAGAGAGAGAGGAGAGAGAGAGAGAGAGAGAGAGAGAAGAGAGAGAGAGGCGGGGGAGACAATTTTAATGAAATTAACAAACTTTTGGAAAAGCTCGATTAGGGAAATAAAGTTAGCAATGGCTGTATATATGTAACGGCGAACTGACGAATACTACCGTGGTCAATTTTGCGCTGTATTATTATTATCAGAAACTTAGTTTATCTTGTCAGATTTCTGTAAATCCGCTAAGGAAGATACATTGTGCGCGCGCACGTTCACATACAAACATATTGACACACGCACCCATATGTATATATATATATATATATACACACACACACACACAACCGTTTGAGACTGCAGACTGTCTCTGTGGTATATATATTTGTGACTTCTAATACTGTGTATCAGTCCTTCGTCAATGGCTTGGAAGTAAAGTCGAAACCACTCAGGACCTACACCTCGCCTCTTATTTTTCATCTGTGGATATGTTTGATAAATGAATTACGTGCTAAAGTGATTATAATCATATATCTATCTATCTATCTATATATATATATTATATATATATATGTGTGTGTATATATATGTATATATATATATAGTATATATATATATATTATATAATTATATATATATATATATACATATATTTATATATATATAAAATATATATGATATATATATCTATATATATATATATATATATATATATACATACATATATATATATATTAATATATATATATATATAGTATATATATATATATATATATATATATAATATACACGTTTCGTTCAGAGGAGAATAGTGGTATCTATGTTCATTGTGATATGAATTCCCGTATGGATGTATACCAAAACCAGTCTCTGTCAGTGCCTTAAAAACGCTGTTTATTAAGGAGGGAACGGGCAGAAGTGAACGGTGGCGAAAGAAAAACAAACTGTTGAAACAACCTTTTCTTAGGCAACACAGAGAAACTATAAACACCGTAAGGAGAGATTAGTTTATCGTAATCTTAAATGAGCTTCTACATAGAGCTATAAAAACTCGCCATTCACCCCGGTCGTCAAGAAATATAGCGGAGACTCGAGCAAAAATAGCATGGGGGTAAGGGGCGGTGGAGGCGAAGGTGGGGGGGCGGGCAGCCCTTGCTACAAATAGGGAGAATGGCGCTACCCTCTTGGGCTAGGTGTCTGTGCCTTTCTTGGCCGCAAAACAAGAGAGATTTGAAACATGTCACCTTCAGGTCTTGACAGGTGTATTAGGCTGGTTGTCATTTTCCGTGGCAAGACCCTGATGCAGAATATCGATTTCAAGTGCACTGCTTGCCTTGCCGGAGATCATGCAATGATTGCTTCTCCGCTTGCTTTACTCCTGGACTGACTCCACTTCTCCTTGAAGGGTTTTCACTCCATCTCCTCTGGGAGTCCACTTCTCCGTTGGAGATTTTCATTGTCTCTTCCTCCTTTGCTCTCCGTGACTCCAGTTCTCTCTCTCTCTCTCTCTCTCTCTCTCTCTCTCTCTCTTCACTGTTTTCCTAGAGGTTGTCACTATCTTTGTGTGACTCAACTTCTACCTGAGAGTTTTCTCTATATCTTCTGAAGTTTTTTTCAGTCTGTTTCTCTTGTTGGTTTCAAATCTTTTTGAGGGCACTCTCTCTCTCTCTCTCTCTCTCTCTCTCTCGCCTGCTCTCTCTCTCTATCTCTCCTCCTCGTCTCTTCTCCTCTCCTGTTTTTTTCCCTGATTTTTGTTTGGGGTTTTTCTCTCTCTCTGTGACTCCGCTTCTTGTTGAGGTTTCTTATTATGTTTTAGTCTCTCTCTCTCTCTCTCTGAATGGACTTCTCGTGAGAGTTTATCTCCCTCCCTCTTTCTCTGTGACCTCCCCTCTATTTGAGAATTACCTCTCTCTCTCTCTCTCTCTCTCTCTCTCTCTCTCTCTCTCTCTCTCTCTGTGAATTCACTTTTTGATGGTTTCTCTGTCTTTCTTTCTTTCTTTCAGTCTGTGAGTGAGATTCCACTTACCGTGGAAGTTTTCACACTGTATTTTTTATGCCACATATTCCTAAGGATTTTCCTTCTCTATCTTTGTATAACTCCACTTCTTCTCAAGGTTTTCGACTCTTTGTCATCCATGCCTGCATTTTCCTTGAGGTTTTCTACTAACTCTCTAAGTATACATCTTCATATGGCTGTTTTTTTATCTCTTTGTGTGACTCCACTTTTCCTTCAAGTTTTTTCATTTGTTTCGTAGTACTACGTAGCTTGGTGTTAACCTACCTGGGAGGGACTGCAGAGCCTTGGAGCCATCTTGAAAAACTCGGGAGCCGCCATATTGAACAGGGTTCAGTGTGATTACGACTTTTTTTTCCATACCTTATCCCAATAATAGTAGAATGCGCAAGTTACAGTTGCCAAAATGGCCTCAAGAATTCTTCAAGAGATAATGGAATAATAGTTCACAGGTAAACCAAGCTTAATGAAATTTATTTACCCATTAACTTGTAAATACTCGTCAGGTTTTACATGTCTTGTTTTTTTTTTCTTTTGTTTAGCAGAAGATCCATTTTCTCTGCTGATGTCATACTCCCATCATATTATTATGGCACATAAATGTAATGGCAATTTAAATATTGATATATAAACATTTGATATACCACATGTTCATTATTGCTGTGATGCAAAGGATATCTGTACCTTGTCGGTCATTAAGAATTATATGCACGTGCTGGCTGTCAAATACTTTCTTGCTATCAGTTTTTCAGTTTTATAAATGCAGGAGCAGTGTTAGAGCTGTTTGAACAAAAGGAATTTCTCCAAACGTGGTATCTCCACGAAATTCCTAAACATCACAACGTCGCTCTCGGTGAGAGTATTTCAGGACGGCGGAAACAAAACGTTGAAAACAACTTCTGTTATTGAATCCAAAGAGGAAATAGTTACCTAGGTTGGACCTATGCTCTGTACCTATTCATTTGGTTAGCTGCTAAATCATTAAAAATTTTCTGAAAGTGCATGTCTTGAGTATATATAAAAACAATTCTCTCTCTCTCTCTCTCTCTCTCTCTCTCTCTCTCTCTCTCTCTCTCTCTCTCTCATCCTTTGTACTCTATCCGTGTGTGTAACTTTGTCTTCTTGAATTCTTTCATCCTCTCTCTCTCTCTCTCTCTCTCTCTCTCTCTCTCTCTCTCTCTCCTTTTTATTTCGGTTTTTATTTGTCGCATTTGTTTTTACAGCTGCGTTTGTTGTAGCATTTTGTTTGTCTGAGAATTTTATGGCCTCTTATTTTGAGCTTTGCACTTTATCCTTGGATATGCTTTGTTTTTCTTTCATTTTGTTTGTTTTGACGTTATTTCTTGCCTCTCCTGTTTCACCCATTCTTTTCTTGGATTCGTTCTTTCTCCTTTTTATAATTTTATTTCGTTTGGCCTAGGTTACTGTCGACGGTTTCGTTTACACTATCATCGACTACGGACTTTTGTACAATGATCTGTGTTTCTGTTTACTCTCAGTAAAATAAAAAATTCCTCCCCATTCATATTTCTCGTGTTGAAATTTCTCTTTACTCGCTTTGAAGTTTGGCAAGACTTTAGTGGTAGTGATTTATATAAAGCCGAGTCCTTACTTGCGGCTTTTGCTCTGGGGGCGACCCGTAATAGGAAATAATAGCATACAAAGGCAAACTTGAGTAAATGTATCGTTACGTTAATGTACGTATATATATGTATGCATATATATATATATATCTATATATATATATATATATATATATATATATATATATATATATATATTATATATAGATATATATATATATATATCTATATATATTATATATATATATATATATATATATATATATATATATATATATATATACTAACTAACCGACCCTGTCCTGCCCGGAATAATCTCTCTCTCTCTCTCTCTCTCTCTCTCTCTCCTTTTCCTGTTACGATAGTTACTTCAAATACGTTATCCAACATTGTGACATTTTATATTTCAGCTCTTCTCACCCCTACTTCCTAACAGGGCTGAACTTGGACTTGAAGGGGCATCAGGAGTGTCACAGACCTCAGTGGCGTGATCGGTATGGTCTTGGCCTGCCGCCTCGGTGGCCGTGAGTTCGATTATTGGCATTCCACTGAGGGGTCAGAGATGTGTATTTCTGGTGACAGAAGTTCATTCTCGACGTGCTTCGGAAGTCACGTAAAGCCGTTGGTCATATTGCTGAATAACCATGCAACGTGAAAACACCATACAGACGAGGGATCAGGAGTGTCACAATTCATCTCCGTGACCTCCAGAACTATGGATTAGACACTAATATCTGCCGTTTTCGTTTTTTTTTTTTCACTCCCTTCCCATACCCACACCCCAATTTGGTTCCAGTGATGTCTTACTCCCACAGTATTCTTTTCCAGATGGTAAGTCACATATGTACAAAGTTATGTTGATTGTTCAGGCCGTTTAAGAGTTATGCTGAAGCATACGCACACATACATACATACATACATACATACATACATACATACATACATACATACATATATATATATATATATATATGCATACATATATATATATATATATATATATACATATATATATATGTATACATATATATATATATATATATATATATATATATATAATATATATATATATATATATATATACCATATTCCAGGTGTTTCAAAATTAGAGCCCCCCCCTCCACAGGACAAATGGAAAGTTATGAAGTTTTCTGCTATAGCCCATCTCCAAGTACATTATCTTAAGTTTCTATTAAGCTATTTTTTATTTTACATTACTTGTATTTTCAGACTGAGTGACGGAATGAGATACAGCCATAGCTAATGACTTGGAGGAAATCAGATGGATTTACCAAATCCAGGCTATAACCATCTGAGAGGCCAGGGATGCTGGCGCATCCTTCATTTTACGTTCCTGGATAGCTAAATACATTAAAAGAGATTAATCCTTTGTTAAAAGAAACTGAAACAAAAATCCATATGACTGTCATCGTGAAAAGAGTGAGAATCTTGGGAGGCCTGAAATCCTTTCTCAGGAGTCAAAAGACATCATAGCTAAGGCAGTGGGTAGACCAAGAAAGTGTTTACGTAAATTGGCGCTTGATCTAGAAACGAAAAGGGGAAAGAAGAGAAGTTATAGTGCTGTATATCGTGAGTTGAAAAATCTGGCATCAAGCCCTTTCATGTTATCAGCAAGCCCAACATCACTCAGCAACAGAGAGAAGATTGGGATGAAGCTGACTTTCTCCATGTTGACGCATCAGATGAATTCTTCATTGACACAGTCAGGAAGCCAAATCATAAAAATGACATAATTTGGGCTGCAGAGTTGGATGATATCAGCGATGACGTTCGCTATCGCCAAGTTGTGAAATTTCCTGAATGTTTGGGAATTTTTCTCTGTTTCACAGCCAAACGGTTAATGTGGATCATCAAAGAAAAAAGACAGTCATGGAATGGCGAATACTTCAGAGAAACTGTACTTATTGATGGAGTATTTCCTTTCCTCAAAGATCCTGAAAATGTGTTATCTGTTGAAGTCACATTTTTGCATGATAAGGCACCATGTTTCAAGGCTCTTCAGACACAGGAGCTGCTTCGAAACTGTAGGATAGATTTCTTCTTGCCAAGTGAATTTCCAGGTAGCTCCCCTGACCTTAATGTGTGTGAAAATATTGGTTATATCTTCAAGGATCGTGCTGAAGCATGAACAGTAAACTATGATGGTATACCAAGCCTCGACGACCTGCGAAGAGAGGTGACCGAAGTGCTCAGGGAAATGGAGTTTGAGTCTCTGCTTTTTTGCGATTTGCTGAAATCATACCCCTCAAGAATGCAGGCTGTGGTACAGACAGATGGAGGCCACACAAAACATTAAATACTCAGAGAGAAACTTAAATAAATACCTGTTCTGAAATACTTTTGTTTTTGTCCATATCAATTTTAGTTTATGCTGTAGAGGGGGGGGGGGGCCTCTAATTTCGAACAGCCCACCTAGTGTGTGTATATAAATGATGGTATTATATAGTATATTGAAAGTATATATATATACTATATATGTATTATAATATAATGTAATATATAATATAATAATATATTATAATATATAATAATTATCTATATATATAATAATATGTAACATACCATTATCTATTAATAATAATATATAATATATTATTAATTATATATTATATATAGTAATATGGCTATTAATACCTTTATAAGATTACTTGTATCTAAAAGGAAAGTGTTTTCCAAAGATATCGATATTCTGAAATATTTATAAAGTATGATGCAGAACTAATTCTTTATAATCATTTACTGAATAGTTAGGTAAGGATTTTGGTTAATTATGCATGAAGCGTTTTGCATTAAATAGAAGTGGAAATGTTTTGATACTGTCAGAATTAACGAATTTATTTTTCCATTAAAGATGATGATTAAATTTCAAAGCGTTATTAATATAATAATAATTAATAATTATAATAATTATTATTTTTTAGTAATTATTTAAAACGCAGACAAGTGAAATATTGAAATCAAATGAGTTCATATCCATTCAGGTTTCAAATGGAAATGTACTGAACTTCCATTGGATATTAAAAGAAAGAAAAAAAAAAAAAGTTCCTCACTGATGGCATGTGCTGTCTTCCAGGTAGGGTGTTACATTTTCAGACTTCTGTAAAAGAAAACTTTTGAGATGGCTTTATCTGTCCGTCTGCACTTTTCTTTTGTCCGCCCACAGGTCTTAAAAACCACTGAGGCTAGAGGGCTGCAAATTGGTGTGTTGATTATCAACCCCCCAACCACCAAACATACTAAATTACAGCCCTCTAACCTCATGAGTTTTAATTTATTAAAGGTTAAATTTAGCCATCATCCTGCGTCTGGCAGCGCTTTTGGACAGGCCACCACCGGGCCGTGGCTGGAAGGTTCACGGGCAGCGGCTCATACAGCATCATACACTACAGAAAACTCGATTGTACCGAAGAAACTTGGGCACACTTTTTAATTGTCTTTATCGGGAATATAATTTCTGAAGACAAACATGTTTCACCACACCAATGATGCTTCCGCATTGTCAGTCTTTCTATATAGGTTTACAGTGGCATAATCTGGTTCTATCCTGTAACTAGAAATGTCTTATTTATTCATAGTTTATGAATCTAAGGACAATCATGTCTTAAGATCCCTAACAAGGAAAAAATAATATTGTTTTCGTTTTTCGAAAACGCTTCACAGCACTTTTCTTCAGTTTTTTACTCTTACAGATGAGGATTGCTGATAACTAACATGTTTAACTCTTGCCCCATCGCCACCGGTCCTTCCCCTCAACAAAATTTTACGGTTTTCCGTCTGCTATTGCTTTTTCAACAGGAAATTTTATATTTCCACCGTCCCACGTATAAGTCTGTCTCATCGAGAACCGCTAAAATTCGCTCCCTCCCCACGCCCCGGTGCCTGCCCCGCCTCTCCTGCCCCTCCCTCCCCCTGCCCCTCCTATTTTCCTGCCCACTGCTCCTCCGCCTCCTCTGCACGGAAAACGCTCTCAAGACTCTGGAGTGGAAATTGCATTTTCTGGATGGTAGATTTTGACAATAAAATGAATAATAAATCTCGGAAAAATGTTTCTTTTTCTTTTGTGAATCCAGAGAGACAACCGTTTGTCTTTACCAACTTAAGGAGGGAATTCTTTTCGAAAAGACAGCACAAATACGAAAAAAGGTTAAATAGTATCAGTAAGGAACGAATATCAGTGACCTACTCGCATTAGATATATATGCCAAGTTGTTTGTCCTGGTACACGTACTAGTACAATCACGATCTCTGAGAGAGAGAGAGAGAGAGAGAGAGAGAGAGAGAGAGAGAGAGAGTAAACATAGCTCGGTTTCACTAAATAAACTTCATCATTAGACTAAAATGCCGACCCACGCCCAAACGTCTCCATTACACACTCATACAACTTGCGTAATTCGAAGCGTATCAATTTGTGTGGAACGAGAATACCCAGGGCCATAGTCGTTAGTAATTTTAATTATAAATGTTGCTCTTTTCACCGAATTTCTAGTACGATTGTTCGTTATAAGACTGAAATGAAAGGTACGGCACGAGTTCGAGAGATATGTGGAAAAGTGGAGGCGTTCCCTAGAAACTGATAAAATGGGCAGTCTTTTGAATAAAGCTGATCAAATTAGCCAAAGGAATTTGCATGGAAGGCAGATGAATGCAAAGCAAAATAGGAGATAAAAAGTTAGTAAATGCCTGGGAAGTGGACGAGAGAGAGCTTGAAAGGAGCACAACAATTTACAGGATAAGGAATGAAATGAAGAAAGAAACCACATTATTAAGAATTAAAAAAAAATGCTAAGGCTGTATTTGAATAGGGGAAATGAACAGGGAAATGAAGAAACATTTTAAGAGAAAAGATTTAATTTCCATCGCGGTGGTCTGAAAGGCCGCCAAGTAGTTTTGGAGAGAGAGAGAGAGAGAGAGAGAGAGAGAGAGAGAGAGAGAGGATCAGGTGGCAAAGAGTTGATTGGAGGCAACAAAACGGCCTTCATGGTTGAAACCAATTGTGTTTATTCAGTAACAAGAATTGGCATGAAAAGAAAGCAAAACTCTTCTCCCTCGGTGCAGATACCAAGCACACGCACGCACGCAACACATTGTGTGTGTGTGTATGTGTGTACTTGGACAAGGGAACTACAAAGGAATTGATGAGAGACATAGTTCTCCTTTGTTAAAGGGTAAAAGTAATAGAAAAATCTGTAATAATTAAAAAATTATGCGGACATAACCTTGATTAGTATAGCAGGGACTTGTATGGTAGGATTTTGACAGAAAGAATATCACAAATGACAAGTTTCATTAGGGAAGAACGTTGTGGGCTTAAGGGGGCAGAGGTTGTCTGGATCACAGCTAGAGAATAGCAGTAGATTATTATAAGTAAAAGGGAGTAAAAATTCCTGATAATGCAAGATTGAGAGAAAATGCGCAAGGAGCAGGCTTTGCGAGACAAGAGTAGGTGTGTTTTAAAGATTTGGGAAAAACTTGGTTTATGGAAGCCAAGGGTGGAATATAGGAGGCAATTGTTGAGCCAACTCTCTGATATGGAAGTGAAGTGTGAATGTTGAATTAAAATGAAAGGGAAGAGGTAGAATTTATAGAAGTGAATTATTTCTGGTATGTATTATGTTATAAGAAGAATTGTAAAGATGAGCAAAGTTTAACTATGTAGGAGTAGTAAAATGGTTGGTGTTGAGAAAAATGGCTGTATTAGAGGGTTTGTGATGGTTCACTCATGTGGGAAGCTTCGAGGTGGTAAAAGATTATAGAATCTGGAAGCACTGACGGTAAGGAACAGCGAAAGGCCTATAAAGACAATATGATGTGTGATAATACATATATACTATATATATTTATATATAAATATATATATATATATATATATATATATATATATATATATATATATATATATATATATATATATATATATATATATATATATATATATATATATATATATATATATATATATACACATTTATATAAATATATATATATATATATATATATATATATATATATATATATATATATATATATATATATATATATACCTATCTATCTATCAATCTATCCATATATATATATATATATATTATATCTATATATATATATATATATATATATATAATATAGATGCTTTTTTGGTAGGTTTCCTAAAATCATTACTATTATAACAATTTTCAATTTAATTTTATCCAGTCACTCTCCACATTTTATCCAAGTTCTCCCTTTCACCTCTGTTATGGCTTTACTTCTCTCTTTATTTCCCGAATCGTTTGCCAGAGCTAAAGCCGCAAACGATGCCTTCCTTGAAAAACCTTGCCTGTGCGATTGATTTGTTTTCCTCATCCACTCGGTCATCCGTTCGCCGCCTTTGGACTCGGTTGCATGGATGATGCTTCCTTTGTGTCTGGAAGGGAAATGCGGCCTCCTTTCGTCTTCAATTTTTATGTGTTTGCATCTCGGGTGGTAACAATGTTTTTCCTCCAACCTCGATTCTTTCTGCTAAAAATGACGTCTTGGTTTGGGCTGAGGGGGTCAGATTCGTCCAATTTAAAAAAAAAAGGCAACCTTGGTTTCGCCTTCAGTATGTTAATTTACCGTGCAGTGTTGTTGATGTTGTTGTTATTATTGATGATGCTATGATTATTATTTTTATTTGGCGAAATTTGAGAGCGAATTTTTTTTTTTCAAAACATTTTGTTTTTCAATGTTTGTATTCACCAAGGTTTCTAAACAGTTTCTCATTAGGTATTTCATTGGAATATCTGCCAATGTTAACCGAATACTCTACTTACAACCTTCCTATCTTAAGTATCAATTTTTTTTTTTCAATCGATGTATGAAACACGGCAGGACTTGACAAATAGCGACGGATTCAACTACTGTCTGTTTACTCGTTATTTAATATACGCACTTGCATGTATGTATATTTCTGCTTATTTATGCAAACAATATCGTGGTCAACGCTGAGGTCAAACACCAGGGAAAAAGATCCGCTGAATCAAGTGCCGTTAAACACTATTATGGAGAAAAATGGCTATATAAAGACATATAATAATTGGAATAAACTGAAAAACCTTACGGTTCCGGTAGCATAATTATTATACACGGATTCATTTTGACAGTAAATGAAATTTTTAATAATAATAATAATAATAATAATAATAATAATAATAATAATAATAATAATAATAATAATATAATATACCGGCAGAAGACCCTTTTTTAAACAATTATTGTTGAATGCAATTGCTGCATCAGCTGCAATTTAATTTGTATTGTCATCTTTATTTTCTCAATTGCTGCTTTTTCCCTGCTACTGCATCGGGCGACCCTGTAGCAGACCATCCTGATGGCCATGAAGGAGAGGACTATGAAGGAGACGACCAAAATGGTGACGCACCGACCGAAGAGAGATATACTACACTTCCTTAATTTCGACTCTTTCCCTCCTGGACATGAAGAGCATCGGAACGTTACTCCTCCGCTGCAGGAGTAGAGAAAACGCAATAATAAAAAAAATAGAGAAGACTCGATACAAAATAAATGCAGCTGATGCACTAATTTCATTCAAAAACAACAACAATAACAATAATAATAATAATAATGATAATAATAATAATAATAATAAATAATAATAATAATAATAAAAGGAGCGTGTCTTAAACTCATGCATTGTGTGTTGCACTGGTAATCCATTGGTAATGAACTCCACATTTAGACTGTCGTCACTGGTACTAATTTAAGGATTGTAAAATAAAGTTACCCTATGATACACATGACCTTATGATTTGGACTATCCGTCTTGGCCATCTCTTATATTTCGTCATTTTAACAGCTTTGGCGCAATATGGAAAAAATTTACATATATATTACTTAGCCTGAACCATCAACTGGACTGTTCGACATGTATCGAAAGAATTGAACCAAGTATTTCTGCCTGCAGATATAAATACAATTCGTAAAACATTGAAGTTATAAATTGCCTCATAAGTAGCGTCAGGTATTATCAACGTTTCACATATTTGTAACATAAAAAAAAGGCAATTCTTTGTTAATGTCTCTTAGGTGATAAACTGAAATTATGCAAAAGCAATTATAAAATACACGAGTGCATGCATGACATGACTCCATGAATACGCAAATGAATGAGGGCGCATTAATTCAGCATCTCCGATGAACCAGTCGGTTAAAGTCGTTTGTTGTGAAGGCTTTAGAAATGAGTTGTCCGAATAGCAATTTGCAACTGGCCATTGCAAGAACTGGCTCTATATATCGTGGGGTTCGGTTGCAAGTGAGCTCGATGAAGGCTGACCTGGTGTGAGGCGATATTTTTTTTTATTATTATTTTGTGAAGCTCCATCACCCATGTCGGTGTCATTCATGAGACACTGATGCTGTAAGGTAACTATATTGTTGAAGCAGAAGCAGTGTATTTCGAATGTTAAGGTAAAATAAACCCGTATAAATAGTTTTAAGTATAGTATTTGTAGAAAACTAAAAGTCAGTTCGGCTTTATCTCCATTAGCGTTGCATTTATGAGCAATCTTTTCCCTCTCCTTCACGTGGATCCATTCGTGTGCAAACTTTTTCTCCGACTTTCATTTACAGCTATCATTCTTTCATAATTTAAGAATGCGCTCTGTTCCCTCAAAGCTTGTTATTTTTACAGAATGAGCACCTCTTTGGACTCTTTTGGGTTCTGAGCCACTTAATTTATAATCTTATCCCCTTTACTACCTGTGGATAAATATCTCGTCTACATTAAGAGAATCGCCCATCTTCCCTTCTCATACAACTAAATCCACTTCAGAATTTTCATTTATAAATATCCACTTTGTGAATATGCTCACTTTTCCTCGCATTTATGTGGTACCATTCTAAACCTTCATTTCCATTTTTACCCCCTTATTAGTGTAGGTTCTTCCCGTTAATGCAGGTTTTCTCCTTGGCAAATGTTGAATGTCCACTCTGAATCCATGCCCAGTCCTCTTATCCTCTGCCTACGAACATAATTTAATTTTCTAACTGTGTACATCTGTGTCCAGTCACAAATCCATGGTCAATATTTTCGGTATTTTTCTGCAATCAGTAATTGTGCAGTCACTTTTATACCCTGCACCCATATTTATTACTTTTGTTCGTTTTCCTTTACTGCCGTTTTTATATCTAACGATATAAAAATATCTTGTACCATGTTTTTGAGTTTTTTCATCCTTTCGTTGAGTAGCGTTTTTTAGGAACAGGATTCTGACTATGTCTAAGCGCAAAGCGCACAGTCGTGCGCAGACTTACAAACTAAAAAAGAAAGTTCTGAGTTTTATTTACTTTCATTTTTCAAAAGATACGCTTTAATGAAGAGCCTTTCGGGCTGCCTTCAAGGCAGAGCCCGTGCTAGCACGGGGCTGGGCTTAATCGTAAGAGGATGACGACTGAAGAACCCGATCGGATGTGTTAATCGGCACAATCGAGTTTTCTGTATAGTGTATAATGCTGTAAAACTTTCAGCCGCGGCCCGGAGGTGGCCTGTGTTAGTGGCATTCATACCGGTGCCAGACGTGTGATCATGGCTAACTTTAACCTTGAATAAATTAAAAGCTACCAAGGCTAGAGGGCTGCAATTTGGTATGATTGATGTTTGGAGGGT
>NC_087205.1:59444535-59457035 GCF_015104395.2 Macrobrachium nipponense
GAAGTATTTGAAGTTTACAATTTCAAAGCCAAGCTTTGTTTGTGCGTGTTTGTGTGTGTGTGTGTGTGTGCTTGCGTTTTTTTCTCGCATATGATAACAACGAAAGTGGCGGTCTTCGGATGCGGCATCATCATCATCATTCGTATTATATTTTAAGCACTCATACCGGCCCTTATTTGTCTACCAGGAAGGCTCCTTTTTGTTTGTCAGATATTTATCTTCAATTTTCGTGAGGAAGTAGCTCTTCTTGGTCCTTATTTCTTATGAACTGACGTCTTTTAATATCATTTTTATCATTCCTCACATTTCGTGGGTAACTTTATCAATAGCCTTGGTGCCATGTGCTCAGATTCCTCACAGCTATGAACATTAGAAACTCTTACTCTGCTTTGTACCTAGGAGTCCTTCAAAGCTTTCAGTAAGACGAAAAATGTATTGCTCTGTATCATTTTGAAACGCAGGAGGCGCCGAAGTAGATGCTGCGTACTCAGAAGTCCATTACAGGAACAAATTTCACGAAGCTCCGGTTTACGTTATTTCCTTGATACGCTACACACAAAAGTCTTTTAAGATAATAAATATGACGACGATGCCTTCGCTGTGTCATTTAAAACGTTGCAGGTGACGCAGACGGCTTGACCCAGAAGTGATTCACAGCTATAAATATTATATGTAGAATCCTTCTCTGTATTTCTCTCGAAACGCTACGGGTGGCGAAGTGGATGTCGTGCACTCAGCAGAAGTCCAACATTGCAATAAATGTTACGAAGATGACTTCGCTGTGCTGCGCTTCTTTAAAAGGCGGTGAGAGGCAAAGTGGCGAAGTGGATGCTGCACTCGAATGATGCGGCGAGGGAAGCTCCCACAGACGGAGGTGGTCCCAGAGACACCAAATGAAGATGTATTCTTGCGCTAACTCTCCGGGAAACCGGCGGGAGAGGAACAACTCGAAAAGGAAATTGTCCTTGACGTTTGAGGAGGAGGAGGAGGAGGAGGAGGAGGAGGGGCTCGCCATTTTCTTGAGGTTGCGAGGTCTTGATGCGATTGCGTAATGGTCATGACACAGAAATCGTCTTATATTTTTCCGTGCCATGGTTTCATTCTCACTTAGAAAAAAATAAGTAATAATTATTATGTTTTTGTTTAAGGGGCTGTTGGGTATTCTATGAGATGATAAGTGCCCAACCATGAAAGAGGAAAAAGAGGAATAACTACCCCACAGATTATTCATTTGTACCAGAACATTAATTTATAATAATTGCTCGTGAATGTTTTTTTATTTAGTCTTCGGCCCAGATGCATATCTTCAACTTTTAATTTTATCATAATCACCATTTTGCGTATCCTCGTAGTAATATCCTCATGTAAACCTTTAATGTTTTACGTCTGAAATTAAACTATTTTTTTTTTCTGAGCGTGAGACAGGTGTGATAGACTTTTTTCTCAATGCTGAAAAAAAAACCCTTGGAGTAAATGAGATGTTCCAAGGATGCCATGTATGGACGTCAAGAGCCGTAGGTTTCTCGTCGGAATTATAAATATGATAATTGTATTTAATCATTTTGATGGATTTTCTTTCGTTTGACTGATTGGTGGAGTGACAAGGTAATTTCCAACCGTCGTAGACTCTTGAATATATCACCCGCGCTTTAGTTTTTTTTTTTTTTTTTTTTTTTATTTAACGGCCTACTATTTCTCTTACTTAGCCACAAACTTGAGATTCCGAGGCATCGTTGCCCTTGACGATATGAAGCCAGTATTTCGTTTTCATTTATTATTTATTCAAGTTTAGTAAATAAATTTAATTGTTTTTCTACTGAAGCGACTCGCCTTTGGTCTGGCGTTTTCGCTGTTTGTAATTAACAATGCAGGAGGCTCTACCCGGAGTTCTACACAAGTGAAAATAAAATGTTTATTTTGGCGGCTTCCTTCCTTTAGTCTACTTGAGGCTGAGGCTAAAGCCAGTGAGACTCAAATGAGAAAATCGTATTTTTTGACATTATATTTCTGCTTCCAAATGGTTTGCCTCATGAAAAATGAATTATATATGAAGGAAAGGTTTTTTTACAAAGGCCGGCGAAATATTCATCATGCTTTTTTCTTTAACTAGTACGTGCATTTGGCGTCAGATATGAGAGCAAGTAGGTCCATTACTGCATCATCATCTTCAGCAGAAGCTGCTTTGGTAAAGAAATATGACCCATATTTACACATGGCTCCGGTGACTATGTGTCTTATCCTATTTTGTTATTTATGGAAATCAATAAGGACTGGTTGACGTTGGTTAGATACTGGGAGTCCAGTCAAGATTCCTAGGTTAGGTAAGGACAGGCACAAGAAGTGACGTAGGTACTTACCGCTGCTCGTCTTGGGCTCTTCTCGCTTTGTTTTAGCGAAAGTATTTCTGGAACACGAAAGCATTTAAGTTGAGCATCTGAAAAAGTTTTTTTTTCTTTATTCTGTTCCCTCGTTGCTTTCGAAGTTGAGCTACTTGATTTCTTAAGATTAGCCATTGCCAAAGAGATATGCAAAATTCTCTGAATTTGGTCAATGTATGAGTAAAGAGTTATCATTCTATGGTTCAAATATTTTACACTTGGGAATAAAAAATGAATACCATCGTCCACACAAATATTGTACTTTTTAACTGAGAAAGAATATACTTTAATTTAAAGAGCACTTTTACCCCGGTATTCGGATTGCTTGTGTGTGTGTGTGTGTGAGTGTGTAACGCAAACTCAAACCAGTAAGGCAGTAAGGGAAAAATGTTGAAATAAAGGACCTTGGGAAGAGAAAAAAAGCAGAGATAAAACTGGGTGGCAGTGCATGGACGAAAACACGAAGACAAATCTTACTAAGTCTACAAAGTCGTGGAAACTTTGGCATGGCCGCCATAAAACCGCAATCACCGGAATTTGGCCCTTCATGCTGGCCAGCTTTATCTGGTTGTTTATAATTTGGCTGCGGCGCAGCTCTTGGCACTCAAGTGCCATTAAGTCTGGTAATATTATGATGGAGAGCATCGGAGTCCTCTGGATTTCGCAGCCTCTCGAAACAGGACTGCTACAATAGAATGATCTTTTTTCTTTAAATCTGCTCCCTTTTCATGCAGCTTTTGTTGTTCTAAAGACAAGAAGCAGGAAATGAGGGAAGGAAGTAGAGTGTTCAAAATTTGTCATTTCCAAAGGGTGTCCAACTTCAGCTTTCATTACGGAGAGAGCTTTCTGCAATTTTCTCTTACGCAGTCGGTAAGCAAACACTTGCTGTCTCTTGCTCGATCTTTGCGCCTTGCGGTGATTGTCTTAGGAATGAAGTCCTCGGGCCAGAAACTTTTCAGCTTTTTTTTTTTTTTTTTTTTTTTTTTTTTAGCACGAGCTTGCTTTCAAGGAAACAGTTCCTAAAAAAAGATAAGAAAAAAAAGAGACTTGTATTGAAGGAATATGCAGTTGTATGGTCATGTTACTTCTCCATTAGGTGTGTGGATTTGTAAAGCTAGGGCAATGCGTTTTAATCCAACGTATTTATGTATGCAGCTAATTGTTGTGTTTTGGATTTCTATAACTGACTGCTGATAAATATTAAAATGTCTTCGTCGTAAATGTTACTGAAATGTTTGTTGGATTATGAATATTTTGAGGAGTCAAAGTGGCTGAATATTACTGTGGTTAAAATGACATACGCACAGTGATCATGGCTGACTTGTAATGGCCACTCACAAATTATAACCTGAAAAACTTCTCTCTCTCTCTCTCTCTCTCTCTCTCTCTCTCTCTCTCTCTCTCTCTCTCTCTCTCTCTCAAGTTCTTAGTATTTCGTATAAATCTCGGTGTTTGATGTGCGGTGATTTATTCAAATAATCTTATGTACTGCATTCTATTGTTTTATGGAAGGGTAAATCGTGTCGGTTTATTTATGCTTTGCTGAGTAACAGATAGTCAGCGTACGAATCTGAGCTTAGCTAATCTGAAAACGACATACGTAAGCTGACGTGACTCATAACTGATACATGGAATACAACTGAATTCTAGTAAATGCGAAACACGATGTTTTTTTTTTTTAGTTTTTTGTAAAAGAAATCTATTGAGATGAATTTGTCTGTCCGTCCGGCCTCAGATATTAAAAACTACCGAGGCTAGAGGGCTGCAAATTGGTATGTTGATCATCCACCCTCCAATCATCAGCGATATGAAATTGCAGCCCTCTAATCTTAGTAGTTTTGATTTTATATAAGGTTATAGGTGCCAACAAGACGGGCGACCACCGGCCCATGGTTGAATGTTCAATGGGCCGTGGCTGAGAGTTTCATACAACTTATACGCTGTAAAGAAAACTCGGTTACGCCGAAGGAACTTTGGCGCGTTGTTTACTTGTTTGTTATTCTGCCTTAACGTCTAACAGCTGCTGCGTAACCCCGTTTAAAGTCAACTCCAAGTGCGTATTAAATTTTTGAAAGTATTAACGCCTTTCGCACTGGCATCTAATAATCGTTATTTTTTGCCACATTTTGATATTTTAGATAGATGAAATGATATATGGAAAATATTTTCTAAATAAATGTAAGACTAAGAGAGAAGCTTCAATATTATTATAGATAACGCCAACTGCTCTCTCCTGTCCATGTCTTTACTAATCACTCTCTCGTCCCTCTCTCTCTCTCCCCTCTTCTCTCTCACAAGTTATTCTCACACGCCCCTCTCACGGATGTGCTCTCTCTCTCTCTCTCTCTCTCTCTCTCCTTCCTCCTGCATATGCTATAATTCTCTCTCTCTCTCTCTCTCTCTCTCTCTCTCTGTCTCTCTCTCTGTTATTCTCACACTCCCCTCTCACGGATGCGCGATCTCTCTCTCTCTATCTCTTCCTGCTTATGCTCTCTCTCTCTCTCTCTCTCTCTCTCTCTCTCTCTCTCTCTCTCTCTGTTATTCTCACACTCCCCTCTCAAGAATGCGCGCGCTCTCTCTCTCTATCTCTTCCTGCCTATGCTCTCTCTCTCTCTCTCTCTCTCTCTCTCTCTCTCTCATAAAAAAAGAATAACCTGTAAGAATTCAAAGGAGAATTTCGCGATGCGGAGCCGGCAGGCACGTCTCAGAGTTCTTCTTGGATGCCAGAGAACCTATGAAACGGGAATGAGAAGTTAATATGTGGCCAATTCCACAGAGACTAATAGTTGTGGTGGGTAGGGAGGAAGGGAAATAGTGTTGGAGGGTTGGGGGAGGGGGGGGGGGGGGATGAGGAATCAAAATGATTACAGCTCAGGTCTTGGAAAATACCCCGCTATACGACTGTTATTTCTCAAGCTAGGAATGTCGAGGTCGACCTGTGGCTTATAAAACAAGTAAGAGGAGGTGCTCGGAGAGAGAGAGAGAGAGAGAGAGAGAGAGAGAGAGAGAGAGAGAGAGAGAGAGAGAGAGAGAGAGATGTTGAAGAATGCTTGTGAGTTCAGTGAATAAGTTTAGTCATGATATCGCAATAGGTGAGGATATCAAGATACTGGAGCTTAGAATTAGTTTCGATTAAAAGTGCAGGAATGCCCGAATGGCGAAATTGGGCCTATTAAATAAATGAATATTGTTTTATCCTGTCAGGGTACTTGCCAGGCAATTAGGTTTATCTATTTGAACTGTTGGCATTTAACCAAATGATAGGGTACTAAAGCTGCAAAGTCATTTAGCACCTAGGAGAGAGAGAGAGAGAGAGAGAGAGAGAGAGAGAGAGAGAGAGAGAGAGAGAGAGAGAGATTTTCTTTATATTGCAATAAACATTTATTGCAAAGGACTCTTGAATGTTTAGTAATTGTTCGATGTATATGACAGTTATTTTAGCTGTGTGAGATTACAACAATTGCAGATATCTTCAAGGATAGCGTCTGCTTTGTATTCACTATTGAACTAAATCTTCTCCATAGTGGACGTTTAGAAGGAATCTAACGTAAAATTTTATGTTTTCTCGGTAATACCATATCGTATTTATTGACTTTGAAATTACTTTCATTGCAGTCTAACTGTGCTTACTATACTTCATTTTATATACATTCCCAATTACCCGGAAAGGTTCTGTAGACTTGGTATTATAGCAATCAGGACAACGTGACCAATTTTAGGATGAAATTGAGTTGTCTGGTTCATTATTTTTATAGGAGCATGTGTGTTTGGCGCAGCGCTGAAGCATTGTGGATGAAGCTCGCATATTTAAAAAAAAAAATCGTTTTGAAAAGTTCGTTTTGAAAAGATTTATTTCCTTCGTGCCCTAGTTTGGGAAAATTACTTTCTTTGGTTTTAAATAATAATGGAGATTAACTGAATATTTCATCGCAGCCCAGGTGTCTGCGGTTTTTTTTTGTTTTCTGTTAAAGAAAACTATCGAGATGGCTTTGTCTGTCTGTGTCCGCATTTTTTCTGTCCGTACTCAGATCTTAAAAATTACTGAGGCTAGAAGGCTGCAAATTGGGTGTTGATCATCCACCCTCCAATCATCAAAAATACCAAATTGTTGCCCTCTAGCCTACGTAGTTTTTATTTTATTTAGGCTTAAATTTAGCCATGATCGTGCGTCTGGCAACGATATAGAACAGGCTACCACCAGGCCGTGGCTGGAAGTATCATGGGCCTTGGTTCATACAGCATTAAACGCTGTGCAGTAAACTCGATTGCACCGAAGTTTGTTCGGCGCATTTTTTGTACTCGTCCTGGGATCGTTTCAGTCTGTCATGAAATTGTCTGAGTATTACATGTAACCGTTTCTATTTTTAAAGAAAAATTTCCGTTACTTAAGACTTTGACAACGATGTCTTGTAAATCGCCTTCTATGGTTGGAAACGCGCAAACGCGCGAACAACTCCTACTTCTTCCCACGCGCACGCACACTCAATAGGGCACGGAGACTCCCCGAGATTCCATGAAGAGGCAAAAGTTTAGTGATTCTTTTAATTGGAAATGTTTGAGAATCCTTGAGCGAGGGGGACGAGGTATCCCGGCATCCTTGATTGGGATAGAATGCAGGAATCGGGTTTACTAGAATTTCCCCTTTATTCATCTCTGATTGGAAAAGTTGAAGGTGGATCGACGATATTCCGCGAGAAAGAAAATATCTTTGACGACCGAAGAGAAAAATATCTTCGGGATGGGCGGCGGAAACTGAAGGGAAAATTCGTGGTCGATGAGCAACGCCCTTGAGGGAGGGATTGCTGGTGGGGATTATCCATAGGGATTATTTTCCCGGCGCTCTTTTAAGGATTTACTTTTTACTCTCGACTGAGCTTCTGACGTCTTAAGATGGAATTTTCTACGAGATGAAATCAGCGCTCGTTACTCTATGGAAAGCGCACAAATGGGCCGCATAAATATGTATTGGTTTTGATCAAGATTTCTGTTCTTCAAATTTTTGAAATAATTTACCATTATCATTATGGAATAACTTGCATACCTTTTTCCGTATTTGAAGTGAAAACTAGATTACTGCAGCCTTTGTCCTGAAATGCAATGTTTATTTCAATTCTGATTTTTGTCACAAGGATTGTTTTAAGTAAAATTCACCTTTTATCACCTTTAAAACTTCGTTACATACTATTGTCTGCTCTGTTTGCCGTTGAAATAAATATTTTATCCATGGAAAATAAAGAGATCAAGTTGAGGATGCTAGAGCCATCATATTAAATGAAAAACTATCGGATTATCTGAGATAAGCATTGATTAAAATGATAATCCTGGAACGCCACGCTCGGGAACACTGATTACTGGCAGAAGTAAAATGATGAAAATGGGAGTGACGGTGAATGTACTTCAGCGAGAGGAAATTGAAAATTCCATTTCATATCGGGTTGTTGTCGAGTATGATGGTGACCTCCTTTTCGTTTTATTTCTCACTCATTTTTTATATAAAACTTCTCTCGTCTAACGAATACATCCGCGATCCCTTTCCCTCGAATAATAAGAGACGTTTTGAATATGACTGAATGTGATTCTGGTGCACGATTATAACTTTAGCTGCATGTGAGCGTGTTACGTTCTATAAATAATATCTGCTCATGTTTACATATAATCGCTGTAATCCAGTTATTCAACTGTATAGATTTTGCGCATACTCAAAGAAAAATATTGTTGTAAAAGAGAAACTTGATATGAACAATGGTCCATCAGTGTAACTTTGCCGTCATTAGGCTTGTCTGTCTGTAATGGCCGGTTATCTCCTTGAAAAGGTCTAAGGTTTTCGCCTTCAGGTACAGGATGGGCACATAAGCCCTGTAATCATCCACATCATCGGCATCATTGCTGTCTTCTCCTGGGTCCCTTCATCTCAGTCTGTTTTCCTTACAGCCTCAGAGGAACTGGGGAACAGAGAAAAGAAAAAGAGAAAAAAAAAATTAAGTAAAACTGCCGTTTTTGACGGAGTTCTCGACTCACCTTTTTGACCTTCGTCACGATATCTATGAGGGCATCTCCCTTAATCCTTATGGTTTCTATGATTTCTATCATCCCCAAGCGCAACCTTATTATAGTGCGTCTCAGTCAGCATGCGACGAACATTTAACGATCCTACTTTTCAATTTGTTTGATTTTACTTAGGGCTACGGGCTCATTTGAAGTTATGCAAATTTTAAAAGTACTTTATAAATCAATCTCTCTCTCTCTCTCTCTCTCAATTTAATCAGTATGGATGGAGATCCTCCCCCACCACCCTCTCTTTTAACCAATTCAAAGGAAGTGGTAGGTACTCATAACCACAAAGTCGGCGTTCTGTTCCAGCGGCATTCTCTCCTCCGCCCTTCTGATGTTCTTCAGGATGATTGTGTGACCTTGAACATGTCCCCTTGTTTTCTTCTCATTTTAAAAAACTTTTTTTTAATAGGAAGCCACGCCAGCCTCACTTCCATTACCCATTTAACTTCATTTCCAATCTTAGGTCATTGTCCCTGCTTTTATTTATGTAATGATGTTTGATTAACATCTTTTTCGTTCCCTCTTTAACAAACACATTGCGATGAAGCCCGTCTCCTTAACATTTTCTTCCTAAACAAAATCGTGCTATCTTAAATTACGAAAATGCAACTTATCTTTTCTTCATTCTCATCCCAGAGATTACTCTTTGTTCATCGTTTTCTTTACAAGGAAAATGTTTTGCAAAACTTTTTGTCTTAAAGAAAACTCTTTGTTAGTCTTTTATCTTCCTCCCGGTGAAAATACTGCGTTAATTGTCCTTCTCCTGGAGGATATCCTTTGTTCATCTGTCTTCCGTTGTTGTTAATCTGAGCCTTTCTTTTGCCTTCGGTTTCGTCAACTCATCATGAACTTACGTAATTTCTTCAGGAAAAACGAATTTTTCATGGTAAAACCTTCATAGGAGATTTTATTAGGTATTGAACATCGTAAGTTTTCTTTTCCTCTTTCGAAGGAAGTTATATTCTAGTGAAGGGTTATATTAAGAAATTGGTAGTCAGTTAACTGGGGTGGGACATTGTCTTGGTTGGACCATGGCTTGTGGCGCCTAGAAGACAGCTGATGAGGTATTTTTAGTAGATCTGTGTAATGAGCAGATCGCTTCTCATCTCTTTTCTTCATTAACTCTTCTTCTTCATTCCATCAATTCTATTCACACCATGCTTCCGTCCCCTCCTACTCTCTCGCTCTTTATCTTCCTCTCTTTTCCCTCCCCCTCTCCCTCCGTCCACCTCCACATCCCTCTTCCCCTCCACTCCCCCTTATTATAAATTCTCCAATATCCATCAGGGGTGAATTATCGGGCTTCTTAGGAACGAAAAACCGAGAGCGAATCTTCCTCTGATTTTACGATTTTCGGTTTTTGTTTCATTCTTTCTCAAAGGTTTATAATAATTATTTTCCGTGATTGCTCTTCCTTATTTTTACACCAACTAAAATCACAATATTTTTTATGGAAGGGAGATTTTTATTATAGTTAATTTTGTTTTATTTTGTTCCTTAAAGATTTGACGCTGTATCGTAGTATCAATTGATATTTTCGAATGTCCTTGAAATTACGCAAACATTTGTATGCCTTTTCGTTTGCAAGAGCAATAATTTATTTTGTTTTCAAGAGCAATGATTTTAACATAATTGCGATCAGAAACCTT
Organism: Macrobrachium nipponense; assembly: GCF_015104395.2. Classification (NCBI taxonomy): domain Eukaryota; kingdom Metazoa; phylum Arthropoda; class Malacostraca; order Decapoda; family Palaemonidae; genus Macrobrachium; species Macrobrachium nipponense. The sequence goes on from NC_087205.1 coordinate 59,454,617, forward strand.
TACAACTTGTATTTTTAGCTCCTGTTGTCATTCATATGAAAGTATTAACAATTTCACTGATATATGAAGAATCAGGTACCCGAGTGTGTATTTAAAAACCAGAAGGTGATTTAACTCGAAATTCTGTAGAGATGAAAACAGGATGAGAAAGTTTCAGGTTCCATGACGTTTACTTTGGAAGCAATGCCTCGATGTACCTCAAACAGACCATCTGATTTAATTAATGGATTCCATTAAGATGTCGCTCTTTGTTTTGATCTCGGTGGGGCTATCGGAAATATTGTTCCCCTGGACGTCGTATTGACTCTTCTGGGGTATTTCTTTGTTCCCGGTCGCTCCTCAAAGTCCCACGCAAATTTGCAGATTAAATAGAGATCATGATTATTGACAAGACGCGCGCACAGCGATGGATATTTTATGACGAGGGCTTTTTGAACTTCTTGAAATAAGAAAGATTGAATTTCTCCTCAGAGAACATGGCTCGATTCTCTTAGATTTTTGGCCTTAAATGATATAGAATTCTGCTTAGTAAAGCTAGCCTTATGCCAGCACAGACTCCTGCTCATGGGGCACCCCTAAGAATTTTGATTATGTCTAGATATTCATATGAAACGAGTCCTGAAAGCAAATTAAAGTCTTTACATTTGGAAATAATTGACTGGTTTGATCTAGATTTTGTCCCTTCACTTTCAGAACGGGGAATCATCTGCTATCTTCTGTACTTCACGAGTCATCCAAACGGCCCTTTTTTAAGAGGCGATTTGCCCTAACCTATTAAGAATTTTCTGTTAGCTCGTCTCATATTTCCTGAGAAGGATATATGAATGTGTGTGTGTGTATGTATGTATGTATGTATATAATATATATATATATATATATATATATATATATATATATATTACACACAAACACACACACACACACACACACACACACACACACATATATATATATATATATATATATTATATGATATTTTATATATATATTATATATATACACGCCAGCGCATATATATATATATATATATATATATATATATATATATATATATATATATATATATATAGTATATATATATATATATATATAATTAGATAAATAAATATATATATATATATATATATATATATATATATAAATAAATAAATAAATAAATATATACACACGCACACACACACACATATATATATATATATATATATATATATATATATATATATATATATATATATATATATATATATATACATATATACATATATACACACACACACACCCACATCCAAATAACCACATTTATACATCCCTCTCAGGAATTAGACACCTTCAAGCGAACTATAAGACTTAAATACCAATCAAGGATGATAAAAACCAATGCCAAACTTCTCAGAGCTCTTTCGTTTCTTCTTCTTCTTCTTCTTGCCTCTCCCGGAGAAACCCACTGGTGATTAGTGTCAGTGGGTGTTGCGTCAATGGGGCAGAAATCTCTTATAACTTTCCAAGAGGCTGAGGTATCGAGATGCGGCTGATTTACCCTTCTTGTAGCACCTCCATTCCAATCTCATTTACTAATGTATCTTCCAGTTCCAGGTAAGAGTTTTTACGTCATTTGGAAGTAGTTTTTCCGGCAGGTAGGCATTACAGGCACTCCTGGAAAGGATTGGGTACTTCTGAGAGAGAGAGAGAGAGAGAGAGAGAGAGAGAGAGAGAGAGAGAGAGAGAGAGAGAGAGAGAGAGAGAGAATTTTGAAAGTAAAGGGCACTACACTTTGGCCTAATAATTTCTACGATCGGAGATCGTCGGAGAAACTGGCAATTTCGACTGGTGGATGTAATCCTTACGGCCTGAAAGAGCAAGAACTATTATGGCTTGCTCTTCATCTTCTTATTATATGCTGTTATTAGGCTTCTTCCTCGCCTCTCAAGAGATATAAACGGCACTTGAGTTTTAATAACACAGTCTGGCAATACACTGATTTTTCTTCCTTCCGGGAATGTTAGGCTACTCCTTAGCTCAGTTTAAAAGAATTTTCCACCTGAAAAACAGATCTTCAAGCAATTAGAAGACCAACGTTCTTTCTCAAATTGTGCAAGTAAAGGATAACTGGCGAAACTCAAACGCTGTGATATCTTTTGTACTTCTGTAGCCGAGGTAAGGTAAATGTAATCCTCCGGCCAAGTGAAATTTTTACTTTGTTTGAATCACTCTCAGGAGGATATGAAAATCGTGCCTTTTATTTTATTTACTTTTCTTTTATTATTATCATGTCGATGATGACTAATGGAAGGGCTACGAGTAGGTTTGTTTAATTGGATTCTCCGATGAGGATTCCAAATTGGGAGGCAGAAGAGAGAAGAATTTTAATTAATTCAGGGAAAAGGGATCCTTCCACAATATCTACCTTATTTGATTAAAT
>NC_087205.1:59462035-59472035 GCF_015104395.2 Macrobrachium nipponense
GATACCTTCCTGGATGAGAAATCCATAAAAGATCAGACCTGGACTTTATTCCGCTTGTTGTATTGCAAACCAGATCTTTTATTTATCAAGTACCTTGTTAACTTCAAGGAACAGAGTCTTGAGAACTGGAGTTTATATTTTCTTTCATTTATAAACTATTTTCTCATATATTTTTACTCTTTTTTTTTCGGATCTATTATCGGAGACCAGAAAGGTAACAAGATTTTAAATATACGGGATTCTTACAGAGGAAGAACCCTTGCTGACGAAATGTTCTCTCAGTCTAACTAAATGGATGAGAGCCCTAAACAAAATCATTTCAATCCAAAGACCGCCATTGAAGAAACTGATGTCAGTAATAGGTGTGAAATACGTGGACTTCCTAGCTGACGTGATTACTGATATTTTTTTAGCCCAACTGAGTTGGAAGTTCAGGTGAAAAGTTCTGATAAGACTTTGGCCTGCTACGGTATAGTAAACATTTCTCATGTCGAGTTTTTCTCCAGAACCGCTGGAACCATTTTAGCTAAACTCCTTTGGGGAGAGAGGATTGAACTTTAAAATGGCGGCTCATGCCTCATGCTAAGGGAAAATCTGTAATAATGAAAACCAAGTCGATCTTTCTGGGCCGGGTAGGTAGGAGATCGGGAGCGAAGGGGGGAGACATGACGGGCAGCGCCAGGTTCCAAAACAGCATAGTGCGCGCCATCAAGCTCGTCAGGAATGATGATAAGAGTGAATTCATTTAATCGCAATTTCTATAGCACTACTGAGAAAACTTGCGCGAAAGCTTCTTTATTTAGTTACATTCAAGTTTATTCAAAAACTGCCTTCTGTACTAGGGTGTAGCAGCATACGTGTATGTCACAAAAACCCTTAAAAATAGTTTTAAAAACAACCAAGGTACATGACTTCAGACTGATAACTAATAATCTTCATGTTGTTTAGATTCAAGAATATATAGGAGAAATCTTAATTGTATACTTGCAAGCGTAAGGAGTTGGTTTTTGTAACCTATATTGTTAGTGACTCCTAACACGGTTTCCAAATATTTTTATTTCAACTCGGTGTTCGCATAACATACGATTGAGCAGAATGACCGAAATTTCCAAATAGCATATCTTGAAACATACTTCTTTTAAATGTAAACTAATGGGCGGACACCTCGATAAATTTATGACTTTTACCCTTTAATAATAAAATCAGACTCTCTCTCTCTCTCTCTCTCTCTCTCTCTCTCTCTCAGTTCAGAAAAAATCAAATATGAGAAAATGCGATCTCTGAGCATCTTCGTATGAAAGTGAATCCGGCATTAACTCTTTATCTCGAAGTGTATTTTGAAGTCTCAGATGATCCTCGAATCTCTACCCTTACCCCAACAGTAGTCCCCATACCCATCCCGTCCCCCCTCACTTAAAAAGGCAACGCAAGGACACAGGCTCTCTCGGAGACATCCAATCTCAACGTGTCATTCTATCTTGGTCTCCTCTGATTGGCTGGATCAGATGTCCTTTTTTTCTTTCCTCTTGTTGAATCTCTCTCTCTCTCTCTCTCTCTCTCTCTCTCTCGGGCTATTTTGGTACTGGAAGTCTTCCACGAAGAAGTAAGAAAGCTAAATAGAAAAATTAAGAAATGAAACATGAAAGGAAATGTCGCTCGGAATTTGTGAGTGTTTGCGAAAGTGGAAACGATTTTGATTTTTCTCCTTCAAATGCCAGTCATGATTAGTTTCTGAAATGAGGACTGACAGTTTTAGATAATGAATTTGATGAATTTTGATTATGGCATATACAATTCACTTTTTTTTTAATGGCAGAGATATTGTTAGGTAATGGGGAGAATGAAATTTTATTTTGCGAGGTAAGAGGCTGGCTCTAATATCACAGCATTCTTTTTGGGGACATATTAACATCACCTGTAAATGTTTGACTTTTGCTGTTATGAAGTGAACATTAAGAAATTAATATGCTTTGTATGTTAAGCTTTATGCATTAACGTACACAAACAGTTCGTCATCCATACGTTTACGCAAAAAATGTGACCAATCAGTAGTGAATCCTTATAGTCGAGCGATTGTTATTGCACATCCATGGAATGAAGGATTCGCATCCTGTGCAGATTAACTGATATTGTCTCCTCTGTCTACTTGTGTGTACTTTGGTATGTATTGGCAATAAGTTTTTCTTAAGGAGAGAGAGAGAGAGAGAGAGTCTTTTATTAAATAAGAGCTTTAAGAGTGTACCTTTTCCAGGGGTGTGGATGAAATGTTTCTTCAAATATTTGGACTCAAAAAAGTAATTTAGTGAGACTATGATAGTAATACAATGAAAGCTGCCCAACAAAACTGGATGTGTGTGTACAGTAAAATTAGCGAAACCCCAACGTGATTCAGTAAAAAATTCTGAATGCAGTCCATTACTTTTACACCTTTCACTTTTACGTTCATTATGATTGATTTCAAGAGCATCTACTTCTTACTTCTTTAAGCAGTCTAAAGCCTTTCCATGAGCGGTTGCGTCTTTGTGCGCATGTGCGTACGCATGTGTTAGCAACTATAGTGGGGCAGTAAAGTGATGTGAACTCGATGATTATCGTTGATAAAAATGCACATAAAGATTGAGGGCGGACGAGGAAAATCCATTTGCAGCCTCTCCTCTTTATCTCGCAAATGACGGAAGTTCCGAGTTGGGTCAAATTTGGAAGTGTTTTAAGCCAACTTTTGACGCGTGAAATATTCATAGACTTTCAGATGGCATAATATTGGGGGAAGCCGCTTAGAATTTGCATCACGTTAAAAAGCGACCGAAATACTTCAACGTGCAATAATGCCACTTAACGGATTAATGCTGACGCAAATTCTCACTGTGCAGCACTTCCGGTTGAATTATTATCAAAGGCATTATGCCTGTTTCACGAATGCATAAGTCGGTTTCATCGACGGTTTTCTTATAGCCTTCAATGATGCTACCTCTTTCTCCTCCTCCTCCCCTCCTACTCTCTTCCTTCTTTCCTTTCATCTTTTCTTTTTCTCTTTCTCTCTCTCTTTCTAATCTCTCTCTCTTTCTCCTCTCTCTTATCTCTCTTTTCTTCTTCTTCTTCTTGTTCTTCTTCTTCTCCTCTCTCCTCTCTCTCTCTCTCCTCTCTTCTCTCTCTCCTCTCTCTCTCTCTCTCTCTCAGGATAAGGAATGGAACAGCGTTAGAACCATTTTCATAAAACCATGTAAGCATTTTGTCAGACAAAACATTGAATGAAGTGCCTGGTAGTTATTAGACTATCATGTGTAGCTTATGGTTTTGGAGGAGAAAAAATATGATCATTGGTCCTCCGGAATGCAATGCAGCATTTCATTACAAATGGGAGAGCCTCGACGAAGTAATCTTAAAGTGAATTCATCTCTCTCTCTCTCTCTCTCTCTGCATGTGTTTCATGTGTTTTCGACCACCTTTAGAGTAAGCAATTAATCCTGTCATTTTCCCTTCCCTTAATAACCTAACTTTACCCTTCCGGTTCCCGTCTTCGCCTGTCCGTCCTTAACAGAAGCTTGGTAATTGTGTGTTTCAGGAAAGCAGTTCTTGAGGAAATTAATTGGGAGGGGTCGTCAGAGGCCGTCCATTGTTTCCAGTAACGTCGAATGATGCCCTGCTTTCTGTAATGCAAAATTTACGCTTGTGTACCTATTTTTTTTTTTTTGCACGGTTCTCTTTATATGAGTCTGTGTGTGTGTGTGTGTGTGTGTATGTGAGAGAGAGAGAGAGAGAGAGAGAGAGAGAGAGAGAGAGAGAGAGAGATTTAATTTTCATTCATTCTGTAAGGTCCATTTTGAATAGGAGAGGGAGTGGGGTAGACAGATAGATGGGGGAGACACCAACTTTATGCTGCAGCCATTTTCATAACGGGAAGAGAGAGAGAGAGATGCTACCCGTGTTCAGCGCCTCTTAAATAATTAATGAACCCTTTAATTCTGCTACAGCCACCCGCCCCCCCACCTTCCCATTAAATATTATAATAAAGGTTAACTCCCTAAATAACGTGCTTGAATTACTGCTATTACTGAACACATTTTCCAAAAAGAATTTTATTAAAGTGAAGCGACGGCTGGGGGAAAGGACGGCGCCTTATAGTAAAGTCAAGTGCCAGAATTTAGAAATTAAAAGGAATGGAGAGAGAGAGAGAGAGAGAGAGAGAGAGAGAGAGAGAGAGAGAGAGAGAGAGAGGCAGTTTTCCTACAAGTTTTGGAATTCTTCGTTATTCCTTTAATAGTTATTCATAAACACATTATATATGTATATATTATATTATATATATAATTTATCTATATTATCTAATATATAATATATACCGTTAATATTTAAGCATATTGGAGTATGGATACGCGTTCTGTCCTTTATCCAGTTATGAAGCGCCGACGTTTCGTATCTACTTGATACATTTTCCTTTCTGAAATTGCGAGTACACATCAATTGCAATTTCAGCCTGGAAGATCTATGAAGCAGATACGAAATGTCGGCAATAAATAAATGGATAAAGGATAGAACGCCTCTCCATATTCCAATATGCTTATTTAATGAGTGATTACTCCTGTCTTCATACACACACACACACACACACGCGCGCACACGACACCCACACACACACACACACACAATATAGTATATAATATATATATATATATATATCTAATATCAAAATTATATATATATATTATTATAATATATATATATATATATATACACAACATATAATACATACATATATATATATCATCTATATATACACATACATATATATGTTATGTATCATATATATATATAATATATATATTATATAATATACACAGACCTATATATATATATATATATATATTATATATATATATATATATATATATAATATAATATATTATACACATACATATATATATATATATATATATATATATATATATATACATATACATAATTATATCCATATATAGAAAACACCCATATATATGATCATATATATATATATATAATATTATATATTAATATTATCTCATAATATATATAGCTATATATATATTATATATAGTAACATAACGCCATAATAAATTTCACAATTCAAGTAACTGTTGTGAAATTTAGGAAAAGTTCAAATATTGCTTTTATTTGTGGAAAGAATGGAAAGTTAACTCTTTTTTCTTGAGTTGAAGGAAGTTCTGATTCACCAATCTTTATACATTTTTAATTAGGATGAAATCAGTTTTACATCATAACCAGTTCTTGTCATGTCTCCATGAGAAAATTATGCCTTCATAAATTTCTAACGATATTGAATGACTGATAACAGTTTCCATCAGGACAGATAACTTCTATCCTCTTTTACTCTTGTAAGCATTCATTGCAGAAATGAAAATGAAATGAAGACGAAAAAGCCAGTGTGTATGATTAATGTGAGTACCTGCTGTGTTTGTACAGAGCACCTTATGCATTTTAAAAGTGGTTTAACGAATGTGACGTTCCCTTTGATGCATGATTCAATAACTGTTCCTACTGCTGCCACATTTTCATTGCACAGCTCGTATTCTGTATGTTTCGCTGCTCTTGATTTTCTCGTTTGAATTTCCTTAGTTGTTTCTACTTACGATTCTTCATCGACCGACAGTTAACGTTTTCTACTTTTCCTTTCAGATTAAACTTGTGGTTCAAATATAAACTAGAAGTTGTCCTCATTCCCACAAAATTTAAAGCTGAAAATGTAACGATTATTATTTTATTCTTTTATTTGTGAGTACAGTAACGGGTTGTAGGACATAATGTCGACGGACATAATGTCGATGGACATAATGTCGACGGACGTAATGTCGATGGACATAATGTCGATGGACAAAATGTCGACGGACAAAATGCGACATTTGTTCAAGTAGGACAAAATGTCGACGACGAAGACTTTTATTGAGTTATTTATTCTTCTTACTCTTTCATTCATTCATAATAATACAGGTTAAAATGATAGTTCCGAAATAAACAAATTTGACAGTCAATCGCATTTTAATGAATCACAAGATGGCTCAATTGTAGAGCTACATTATGTCCATTGGCATTTTGTCTGCACACCGCAGTAACGTTCTTTTGACTTTTTTATCTATATAATTTATACTGTTGTTGTAATAAGCCAATTTTTATTCCGTGAAAACTGTTTCTTTATATTCATTAGCTCTTGCACTTTATCAAAGTTCTGATATTACAGGCCTTTGTATGAGAGAGAGAGAGAGAGAGAGAGAGAGAGAGAGAGAGAGAGAGAGAGAGAGAGAGAGAGAGAGAGAGCTTTCTATTTAATTTCGGTTATTTTCTTGAAGGGGATGGTTTTAATATAGCATTCTAGAGCGTATTATTATTCTGATAGTTGAAATCGCTAATGAGCTATATACTCGTATCTTAACCAGATTTAATTCTAAATACAGACATACGATATTAATTGGAGACGCTGTTGCTTGTAGGAAAAAAGAATATGAAATTTGCCTTCTATTGTCTAGAATACCTGTAGATTGGTTGTCGTGTATTCATGCAAACCATATTATGATATGGTCATATGTCTGTCTATATCCGTTTGTGTCAGCGTCACTCCTTTGATTTTGAATTCAGGATACAAAGTTCCTTCCGCGTTTCATATATTCCTTATTTCTGAGTTTCATATCGTGACTCTCTCTCTCTCTCTCTCTCTCTCTCTCTCTCTCTCTCTCTCTCTCTCACACACACACACACACACATTCATCATCATCTACAGCGTATCATCATCTGTATATGAGGATTTAGCTGTATGTGCGTGTCTTTTGTCTTTATAGCCATTTATAAATTGCAGAGTTCTCTAGACAGCTGAAGAGATACAGGGCCAGATCCATGAATGTAACTTGTATAAATGACACTGCCGTACCTTACCCGGAGCCTATCATTAATTCTGGGCCGTCTCTCTCTCTCTCTCTCTCTTCTCTCTCTCTCTCGAAATGCCTGGCCTACTGCCAACGCCAACTGTATTTGACAATAGGTCGTGAGATTGTTTAGAGTCTAGGTCAGAGTGGGGTGAGGTGGGGAATACATGAGAATAGGTATAGCTAGGTGGGGAATACATGAGAATAGGTATAGAGACCGTAATCTCTAAGCGGACTCGTTTCGTTGTCTTGGAAAAAAATTCCACTGAACGTGGAGCTGAGCGAAACATACGAGGAGTGTCGCCCGTGTTAACGTGCTTGTCTATTTTTCTTAGGTCTGAAGATTTGCAGCGTAATGTAAGAAATTCAGAAACATTTATTACAATTTACGATAAATTGGACCGATTCTAGATATTATTACTACAAAACGAGGAAAAATTGGAGCAAGAACTCGTCTACAGGACTGGTGCTCCTAGGATGCACTACCTCGTTGATTTGAAAGAAAACGGGATATAATTTTCTTGAAAGCTATTTGTTGCGATAGATTTCTTTGACAGTGCAATTATTATTAACCTTCAACATTCATAAGCTGTTGAAAATGTGAAATATAAGCCAATCTGTAATTTTCATTATAGATAAAATAATTTATGTTTAACACTATGATAACATAGGAGTTTTTTGTTCCATCGTTATGTTTTTTGAAAGTGGTAGATTAGATCGTTTTCTGCAGATACTTAATTAATTGCAATTATTTTCGTTTAAGTTTTTTTCAAGCCACCTAACATGAGCCAGTTGTGTGTTAACATGAGAAAAGTAAATATGGAAATCTCTTGGGTTGATAGAAAGAAAATTTGTTCTTGACTTTTCCGTTCAAGATACGAGAACATATTTGCATTTAATACATTTACACCAATTTTTGCTTGCTTGTTAGACTCATATACTGTTTACTTTAGAAGGAATTCTCATGATGGAGCGTTTCTTTTTCATAGGAGTCTTGAGTGCACGATTTTGCAATATATGATAATAGATTTACTTTTTGTAACTGTTGTTTTGTATATATTTCTGTTACCTAGCATAAATTCAGCGATGGACCATCTCTGCCTTATTGCATCTGCTTTTTAAGGTTTATTTATTTTTTTTCATTTTTTGTTCTCATCCACTTCCTAATCAATACGACGGTACTGTGAGTCATCGAGGCATTTGTTCCCAGACATCCAGTTACGTTCTAAGAGTTAGTCCCCTGAGGCTCATCATAAACCAGAACCTGCATGACCATCAGGGAAGATAACTTAATATCTTCACATCATCCATCGGTTTCAGACACCGTGTACCTTTAGACCACCTAGCTATTTCGTACCTGTTTTGGACGAAGTTCCGAAACGCGATGGCCCACAGGCATGGATCGACCACCCAGACAGGAGGCGGTTGAGGTTGTGGGATGCCGTTCTGTCTGTGCCTTAGACTTTAAGGATCGAGTATGGAAATGCTATTCTTCCAAGGGATGAAGTTCTAGGAAACGTATGTAGTTTCTTTCTTCGCAACTTTAGTGTGAACGGGCTTTTAGGAATTTGCATGTACTGGTACTACAAATGGTAAGGAAGATACAGATACGTATGTATGTATGTATGTACGTATGCATACACATACAGTTGTGGCTGCCTGTGTCCATGTTCATCCAGATGCTGCTAGTTTTGGAGAGTGAAGGGAACTGCAATTGGCGGTCACAGTTAGAGAAAGTACAATGAAAATAATTACATTTCATCATGAAAGCGAAATTGATGGAGAGTACGGGAGACAAGATGAATTGAAAACGGACTTTTGCCATTAAGATTTTGGGGTTCGGGGAAGGAAAGAATATTTTCTTGTCTTTGGCTTAATTATCTTGATGAATGAAGACGTGAAATAAATGGTTATCTTTCATATTAAATTATTTTTATTAATTAGGAGCGCTTCATTACAGAACCTATTTGTCATATTCTGTCAGATGTATTTGATTTGATGCTTTGATGAATGTCGGTGTCTTTTTTTTTGTTTTTGTTTATGTGGGAATTTATTTAGACTGATCGCAATATGCTGCTTGGAAGTCAAGTTGTGTGGGTCACTTTTAAAAGTGTATCCCCCCAAAGGGTGTTCGTAGTTCGCTACATTGCAATCTGGCGGAATGTCTTGGCTCTCCGCTGAATGAGGTGTTCATCTCTAACAACATACAGCTCCTCCGTAGGGAGTAGTGCCGTCACTGCACCTTGTGTGGTGCACTGCAGGCATTACTTGAGGGTTTTTATGCATCCCTTCGGCCCCTAGCCGCAACCTCTTTCATTCCTTTTACTGTACCTCTGTTCATATTCTCTTTCTTCCATCTTACTATCCACCCACTTTAACAACTGTTTCATAGTGCAAGTGCGAGGTTTTCCTCCTGTTGCACCTTTTAAACATAATTTCTGTCCATTTCCGTTTCAGCGCTGAATGACCTCGTAGGTCTCAGCGCTTCTCTTCTGGCCTAAATTCAATATTCCCTTATCAACACACAACTCCCAGTGTGAACCTGTATTACCATTTATTGTAGTCTCGGTTAGTCTAGTTGTGCCCTACTTTTTATTTCTAATGTCGGATCCTGATTCAAAATATCATGTTAAAATAATATGCTTTGCTCAAATTATATACTACACGAGATGAATCATTTGAGAATGACCTAAAGGTTTTCGGGTCTTTAGTAAATATATTGTCAAAATTGGCTGCCCTGAATAAAATGAACTCCAACTAGCTGTGACACCCACTAGAGTAATGTTTCTTGAAAGAACATCGTGAGGCTCGATCATGTTGATGCTACGCGTGAACAGAAACAAACACACACACCTACGAAGACTAAAGTCCTCCTATAAGGGAAACAACTCCATTCGTAGGCAAAAGTAATTATTGTGCTTTGAAGAGAAGCGCAGAAAGATTTTTTAAGAATCCTGTGGAAGGTAAATAAATAAAGAAGTTGAAAGTGAAGAAGAAGTGTTCAAAAAGACTCTGAAATATAAAAGTCTGTATCTGATTCTATGGGAGAATGAAAACCAATGATTGCCGAATAAACAGCCATAATGCACACG
>NC_087205.1:59477035-59484535 GCF_015104395.2 Macrobrachium nipponense
CAATGAAACTATTTTTTGTTTTTTTTACCACGAAATATTTGATGGCCTCTGGGCAAGAGGAGTAAAGTGCATACAACTCTGTGGCATGGAGTTATTTACCTTGAGAGGCGGAGCTCTAGAAACGAGCGCAAGTCAATGGAAGACTCGTTTTGATTGATGGAACCGGATAAGCCGAATCCTGCAATGTAATTGATGCCCCACCTGGTTTGACTTGACTTCCGGCTGGATTTAGGACGAATAAGCAAAGTTATGGGTCTCACAGGATAAGGGGAGGTCCAGGATCTCTCCTATATGTGACCCCAAGGGTTTTTATGGGTAGTTATCTAGGGCTAATATTTCTTGGGGGTTATGATCCTTATGATATGTAGTCTTTTGTTTGTGTTTTTACGGTAATCCCCAAAGGGCTTGTATTAAACACATCCCAAAGGTGGATACATACTAGGTTAAAACCCTTGAGGGTCACTATCGTGGGAAGATCCGGGGCCCCTGATTTGGAGGTGTTCGGAGATGATGTAGAGATAGGTAACAGACAAGGGACAAAGTATCTGGGATTGGATGGCCAGGATTTCGGCCAAGGCAGTTGATTTAGTATGAAGGAAAATGGGTTGAATTAAAAGTTGAAATTGACGTTTTTTCTTCAACTATTACTAGTAATAGCTGAACAGAAAAGATTAGGGAAAAATCCAAATTTTGATTTCATCGGTGATATTTCATATCCGATGAAGCGCCTTTCGCCCACATATCGACCTCCTTTAATAAGGATATAAGCAATCCCTCATTATGCAGCGACCATCATAGCTTTAAGTAGTCTCTTTGTTAATAAAAAAAAATAAAGAGACGGTAAAGCCTTTAAAGGTTAGGGATGCCGTGTTGAGAAATGACCTAATGTATTGATAATTTAACGTACAAACGATTGACATTAATTATATCAAGTACTTACAAACGCTGATTCAGCATCTGGGCCACATTCACTGGCCCATACAACGCATCAACTTTCCCAAAGCCTGGTTACGACATTGTAAACTCTTCGGTGTTTTGTCCATCTGACCAAGCAGTTTAGCAGTCGGTCATCGCCGTCGCCTCCAACGCCGCGTAACACCAAGAGTGATGTTGCAAAAGTACTTGCAAGTTAACTGTGGTTGCACATGTTCTAACTAAAATAACCAAACCTGAGACCACTCTTTTTTGCGTATTTCCGTTGCATAGAAACTTGATAACAATAGTACAATATGTTTTGATCCTGTTAGAACTGCAATAAATCCTGGCTTATGGTTTAAAACATGAAAACTGTATTCCAATAGCTGTTCCGGCTGTGAATGAACATAAGCAGTCGAGCATTTCTGTAACGATTGTTATTTCCCTTTTGTGTAGATGCTTTTTTGTGTAGATGCTACACCATTTATAATTTGCTCCAGTTCCAGTCGTTATATTAATCCTAAAGATTTTAACTTTACTTGACTTTACTTGATACACCGATACAGAATTATAAATTATTTTCTTTCTTTGTGCTCTCAAACTGGCTAATTCTTTGAACCGTATTGCTACTGTTGTTTAACCTACTACCTCGAGTCCTAATTTACATGAAATTCCTGGGTCTCTAACAAATCAGACCGCGCTAGACAAACATTCTGTTAGACTGAGACCACCACCAAATGATTGTGTAGTCAGCCTGTGGAAAAGATAATACGGCACTTTGTTCTTATGATAATTATAATGTCGACAGTTGGAGCAACAATAAAGATAATTATTGTTCATAGAATAATACCGGGAGGTATGCGAAAAAAAAAAAAAAAACTGTTGTTCGGTGCACTACGTTTTTTTTTTTTTTCCGTTTAAGTTTTCCAACAGTACCAACATGAAAATGGAAGCTTTAGAGCAAATACTTATGAAATATTTTCAACAGTCGATGGGTCCTAGTTTAGGTCAGGAGGCGATGAAGCTCTCAACCGCCTTGTTATCAGGTCGACCTCCCCTCCTTGACCTTGGCGTGTTCGTGCTATCGAGGGCGCTGAGAATATTGTTACGTAAAACGCGACTTTGAGTCGGGAGATTTATGTCTGCTTTCCCCCGGCAATTATCTTTACCCTCATTATAATGATGTTTAACTTTAGTACGTCATTTTGATTTTAAATTCAATGACTCCAAGGTGAATTATGATAATAAAGTCATCGTAAGAGCTTTAACATCCTGCCTTTTATTATTATAATAGAATAGGCTATCGTTGGTCTTTCGTTTTTATCTTTTTCTTTACGAAAGAAATATCATCATTTCCTTCCTTATTTTCCCAAGTCAAAGAAATTCCTTTCGTGAATATTTCCCCCTTTCTGTTTATCGTTCGGTCTATCTATCCATCCAAATTTACTTCCCTCATATCTCCTGGCGGGGCCCCTCGTTGTCTTCCGGTGTCCTTAAACCCCCATCCATTTTTCTCCGTTTTAATTGCTTTCCCTCAGTCTTCCGAGTCGCGTCTTTACTCTCCTTCAGGAGCTTTGTTTCAACTTTCTCCTTTCTCTTGGTCTAGCGTACTTTGTTCCTTTCTCTTGGTCTCCCGTACTTTGTCCCTTTTCTGTTTAGTCTCCCCTGTATTTTTTCTTAACAATCTAGTGCCTTTTCCTGTTTTCTTCTTCATACCTTTCTTCTTCATGTGGTCAATGCCTATGTAGCTGTTTTTCCCTCTTTTTCTCCCTTATACCTCTAGTGGTTGGTTTTTCAATACCATATAGTTCTTTCAGGAATTTCCGTCCTTCATTACTCTTGCTTTAGAGCTGTTTCTCTGTCTTCCCTAATTGGTATGATGGAAGTTCCCCTTTCCGTAATTTGGCCCTTACATAACCTCATGTAATCCAGCTCATCTCTTCCTTCTCCTCTCTATACAACAGGTCTTTATAGCCTGTCTTCATAAACTGACTCCTCCAGAATTCCGTGGCGGAGTGTAAAGGGAAATTATACCTTGGAAAGACGTAGAACCCCTTGTAGCATTCCTACAAAACAGCAGTAGTAATACTCGACCGCGTGTGTTCATTCGCCTTCGGAACACCTAAAGGAATACTGTTTTCGTGTCTTAAACCGTAAGGCAGGATTTAGGTGCAGTTTCAGCACGCTCAAAACACGCTGCACTCTTGTTATCGCATTTCTATGCAGAGCAAAAAGAGAAAAAAGTGGTCTTCTGGTTGGTTTAATTTCGCTAAAACCTGTGTAACCTCAATTACCTTACAAGGATCATTCTTTTGCCGTTGTCCTGAATGCATTTTCTCTCACTTTATACACTGAGAAAAGGAAAGGAAAAATCGGCTGAACACAACTGTAGGAGAATAGGTTCAGCTATTCTGGAAATAGCAAACTGAAAGTAATTTTTATTTCGTTAGAAGTTTCATCAGATCTTACGGGTGCAAGAAATTATATACGTGTATATATATATATATATATATATATATATATATATATATATATATATATATATATATATATATATATGTACATATATATATATATATATATATATATATATATATATATATATATATATGTACATACATATATATATATATATATATATATATATATATATAATATATATATATATATGGTTAGTGTTGTAATGACTTAGTGTGCATGTCTACGAAAAAATATTTGGATATTCAAGCTACCTTACGTGTATACCGCACTAGGTGATTTTAGTTGATATTATATCCGTCGATATGCTATAGCGTTTACTGTATTTATCGTAAAGAAATGTTCATGTTATAATAGAAAATATCAAAACTGATATGTAGTTTCCTGAAATGTCATTATTTGAAGCGCTTCATGTTTTAGCGATTCCCAGAATCCAGTATTCATTCCCTAATTTGGATTCCAGACCAGATGCTTCAGGTCACGTTTCCGGCGGTAATCGAATATTCTTAAGTGAATTGGATCTAGATCAGCGCCCTCAATCGTTGCCTTTAACTGCTATTTTTATTTCAGATTCCATCTCATTGGCTTTCAGACTCTTTATGAAGTGTCTGACGCAAGGCTGGGAATGAGATTTGATGCTGTTCCGGTGGGGTAAATTTACACCAATTGGCTGGGACTGGAATGTAATGGACCAGAGAGAGAGAGAGAGAGAGAGAGAGAGATTGCATATTCTAGGCCAGTGCAAAACAATATACACACTGTATATACTTAAACATGCAAGTACAAAAATACTCACTCTACTATGAGATTCAGGGTCTCTGTAACACGGTTTTTTGGACTTTGCTCCTTGTCAAAGCATCGGATGTAGCTGAAAGTTGACATATGTATATTTTACAACCACACACAAATTTTGTCAGTATTATCAATAACCTAAACCCGATATTTTTAATTTTTATAGAGTAAAAATGATCTAGCCGACGCCATGGCCAATGATTACGAGCCAAGAGTCGCAAAACATTCATTACGTAAGCAATGTAAACAAACACCTTTTGACTAAATGTTGCCCCGCCCATCCACCAGACAGAAATTCCATCGGCTCTGAAACCCAAAGACTTTATGAATGGCGGAACGATACATGGTATCAGTGCTAGCGTAGTAATACTACTGTAGCAGTAGTGCCGCAACAGTATAGCAGTAATATACATGAATTAAACGTTTAGACCAAATGCTGGGATCCTTGAGGATCATTTAGCACTTCTTACAACTACTCGAGAAATTAGTTTTTATACCCAGAAGTTAAATTTTCTAATCCAACAATGCCCATGATAGCCTTCAGTGTTATCCTGAATTATAACGAGGCGAAAGTGGGTGGAGCCTCATGGAGTCACCATTCTGACGATAATTATTGGTGAAGGTTTAAAGCCAATATACGGTACCGGCTATTTTTTTTTTCAGTAAATAGGTAGATAGCCAATAAATAAAAATTGCTTGACATTGGATATAGCAGTTATCAAATCAAGCTTGTCTACTATGTTTTTGGTAATTACCAACTATTCCCTACATCTTGTCAATCTGATTGTGACCTATAAAGTAGACTGTAATTTCTTTGGAAACTTATTTTGGGAGTTAGACTAATAATCGAAGTGTTTTTGTATTTATTAACATATTTTGTTGGTTTGTTCATTATGACAATTATCAGTGGAGAGGTTCCAGAGTTCATAAAGGTGTACTGCTTTGCTTGTATTTAAATTTGTATGTCATTGTTGCCAGAGGTTTAGCCTTCGTTACGTATAGCCAATCATCCATCAAGAAAGAGGGAAGAAATGATGTCATAAGTTACGTAACGAGTGCGTTCGAAACCTTTTCTCTGAATAAGTTGGCCCATCTTCAAAAAAGGTCACTTTTACATTATAAGTACCAAATTTATTCAACCTACGTAGTGCAGAATACACTCAAAATTTATGTGTTGATATAATATGTATTCTGAATAAGCGTTATATTTATGAAATGCATAGATAAAAAGTTATTGCGAAAAAACCGTGTTACAGAGGCCCTGAATCTCATAGTAGTCTTTATTCCACTGCTCTTACGCGTCGGTCTTGGAACTTAGTTAATATTGGTACAAGTAAGCCACATTTTAAGTGAATATTTAGTAGTGTTTTCTGGTTCAAACTACCATTTCTAGCACAAAGTTCAGTTTTGGACGTTGTGATATGATTACAATCTGGTATATTGTAAAGTGTAGTGCCGTTGAAGACTGTTGACAGTCATACTGAAAACTTCAAGTTCATTGATATTTTCGTTCCCGATTCACGTGTCTGTCCATCCAGCCATCTTTATATCTATCGGTGTGTTAAGTTTATGTATATCTTGTCAATCGTAACCTTTGAATTATGTACGATAAAACATTTGTTTTCGGTATGCACGCGCCACGAATGCAGCCATTTAGAGTTAAAGATTGTATTAGATGTGAAGGTTCAATAGGAATTTAACACTGCCGTGAGTATTATGCTTCACGAACAGATCTTGTGTTACAGATTAAGAGTTAGTTTCAGTGATGTATGTAACTGCTTGTAATTACTTGAAAATGAATAGAAAATGATATTGTGAATTTATGACAACTGACTACTTTCGAACTACAGGAAATAGAAATTCGTTCCATAAACCCCGTAAAGAATCTTCCCTTTCATTTATCTTTTAGAAATGATGACTTCTTAAGTTGCCCTTTAAAGACCACATGAAGAGACAGCGTCTTCCTCCACCCAACTCCTCTGAGCACAGATAACCTGATCACCGTTACAAGAAAAAGCCTCTTTCGTAATGACTCTTGTGTCAACTTAATCACCTGTATTCAGGAAGCAAGTTAATTGCCGCCGTCGAAAATCTTAATGAATCTCTTTCAATCATCCAAATCAAAGCGATGGAACTAATTATGACGTTAATGGAAGTTAGCATTTGACTCTTACTCCCTTTGGATATCTCTTCCTCAATATTTTTCATCCAAAACCTCCCCGCTTCCCCGTCCACCCCTGAGGTGGGGTTGAATTTATTTGCAACGTAAATTTTGTTTAACTCGTCCGATTTTGATTTATTATTCATGAAACTCAAATTACGTTTATAAAGTGCATGAATAGGAAGCTACAATTGCCTTTGAAGTTGGTGTGGTTTGATCCACCCATGAGGAATGGTAGTGACTCATCTGGGATTTCTTAAACATGATAGATTTGCAATTGCCGAGTCTGCTACATCTGTCACACGATTGTTCCAGATTAATTCTGCTTGATTATAATAAGGTTGTTTCAAAGGTATGCGTGGCATTTTGTCATCCAAAAAGCTTTATTTTTCATGTTTTCATGGGCCACAACATCTTCATTCTGTTGAAAGATTTCAACATACTAATACTGGTCGTTATGATTTTGCCAGGCTTGATGATCGAGGTATATTGTAATGCAAGTGATTTTGGTACCATAAGAAACTGATAATATCTTTCTTTTAACGTGAATAAAGACGCTTCTTAAACGTAGACTAATAACTTACCCAGTTCTTCGAAGGAACCGAAAGCTACGTGCATAGAAATTTTGTATGTAATTAATAAATATATATATATATATATATATATATATATATATATATATATATATATATATATAATACACACACACACACACACACACATATATATATATATATATATATATATATAAATATATATATATATAAGGATGAAAGTTAGTCCAACGAAATATAGTCCTCAGTTTTAAACCAGTGTGTTTTAATGGGCCTTTTATACTTGACATGTGTCCTGTTTTAACAGAAGAATTTATTTACATATATCTATATCTCTCTATCTATAAATATATATATAGATATATGTATGTATTATATAGTATATATATATATTATTATTAATATACTATATATATGATACTATATTATATATATATATAATATACATACATACATAGCATACATACATACATACATACTTGTAAACTTACCTTCATATATAACAGATAGAACAGTAATCTGACGATACGCAGTGAGGAAACTCGAACAGAGTTCGAATGAAATATAACTTGGGGAAGTGGAGGCGTATATCATACACCG
>NC_087205.1:59489535-59494535 GCF_015104395.2 Macrobrachium nipponense
ATAATTATATATATATATGTATATGAGATGTATATGTATATGTATATGTATATGTATATGTATATGTATATGTATATGTATATGTATATGTATAGGTATTTGTGTTTGTGTGTGTGTGTGTAAACCAAAGGATCAGGATCGAATCTTGGTCCGAAAGATAAACTTATCAATTATAATTCACTTTGGGTCTGAGTTATTCCCAAGGTATTGTAGAATCGATCCTGAGTAACATTTGTTTCCTAATGTTGGTTGATGTGAAAATCTCGCGCTTGTATTAATGACAAAAATTCATAATTAGCTCATTGTTACAGATTTTCCGTCGTATCATGGTGGAGATGGGTTGATATTTATTCTAAGCGAAATACTTAAAAGTCGATAGGAATATATACAGTAAAGTCGACACCAGCTTATCTCTCGAGAGAGAGAGCCGAAGGGTCAAACTCGGCTGTGTGGCACTATATTTAAACCAAGTTCTAGGTACGAATCCGAGCCGTGGAAGTAGCATTTATTAATATTTGTAATTCTCTTTTAGTATAAGTTATTCCCAGGGTATATGAATTGATACCAAATTATATTTGTTACATAATATTTGTGAATATTGGAAATTCACGCATGAATAAGTAAAAAGATCTTCAGACACAAGCTTTACTTCCTGTTTATAATCGTAAAATATAAGGCAGCGTTTAAACCACGTTTAGATAACTCTGTAAACATTCTTTCCCTATTATCAGTATTTTCAACGGGCGGCCGTGAAAATTTGCTATCGAACTATTTCCTTTCCCAAAGTGTTCAAGTAAAAAATCCTTTCATTCCCGTTCTTTACGCCAATAAAGTATTCAGCCTATTTTCCACGAGAACCTTTCTCGGGGTGTATCTTTAAGGGTGAATATGGGTGAAAAGGATTTATGATAGGACGAATTCGTATGGATATCGCCCCTTTATGGCTCTTGGTGATCTGAATAGGCTGTTCGTATTCTAACGTTTATAAGGATGAAAAGTAGAAAGGAATATCCTCTCTCTCTCTCTCTCTCTCTCTCTCTCTCTCTCTCTCTCTCTCTCTCTATCAGCTATGATTAAAGATTAAGCTAACCAAGACGAGGGAGACCGAACAATATCCAGCGGGACATGAATAAAGCATTTAAGTGGCATTTAAGGACCTCACCCGTGCCACCCCCTCTCTCATCCTCACCAACCCACCCCCTACCATGTACTTAACCGTTAAGGTGGGTCACGTAGCTTCATGGCAGCAGGTTATTCTAAATTCAGGTGGGTTAGTAGGCAGGGGCTCGGGTGACCTATATGATGATATTTTTCAGGTGATTATGGCGTTCAGACGGACTTTCTGATGATTTGTCTCATGTTCAATGTCCTCATGTATTTAAATTGTATAGTATTATTAGTGTATCACGGTTACAAGATCATTGCCAATGCACGTCTGAGTATGTTGCTGAGAATGTCAACTTAGTTCTCTCTCTCTCTCTCTCTCTCTCTCTCTCTCTCTCTCTCTCTCTCTCTCTCCAGTGTTTTATTGTGTCTAGGGAACGATATAGGATTGTAAGTATTCGAGAAAAAAGCGATGTATTATTCATGTATGAAAAGTAAAAAGCTGAAAAGAAATTGAATTTATGGATGACAAACTAAAGCTGTTTTTCTTCAAGGGAAACTCAAAATCTCTGTAGAAGTGAATTTCATATCTTAAAGTAATGTACATTTTTGAACGTTATCGTATTGTCAAGCAACCCGAGGCCACAATTAAACCCGCAAAGATACATACGGAGATAGAGTCCTTTATATACCTTTCCGCTTCATCGGGCAACACTCCTATGACAATATACTCCACCAGGGAGCATCATAACGAGTGTAATACGCAATTTTGAATTCCATCAAAACATAAAACCACCATATGGAACGTAAATGCGAAAATCATCAGCGTGTATATACTATTTTGACACTAATGGCTTCCACGCCACAATTCCTCTTCCCTCTTTTTGATGGGCGTGAAGAGATAATATGCATTATATTTATTTTTCCATTTTATTCCCTATACTAGATTTGACGTTCATTTTCACAGAGTCCCTTTTTCCCCACCGGAATCAAATTCTGTTAGGGCAGGGAATCGATTTGAAAATGACACATGCATATATCGGAACCCCTCCAGCATGATATAGATTGAAAGGGCCTGTGTTTTTGATGGGTCCCAAAAGCTGAAGAGTCTAATGCAAAATGAAATGTGGAAATTCCATTTGGAAATAACCAGGCGCGTTCGCTTCACGTCACGCAATATTTATACTCATTTTCCATATTACCGATTTCGCGATCCACCTGTTTGATTGCGAAATATAATACCGAGATCAGCTCATGATAATAGTGCAAATGTAGTTTTGATGACGTGAGATTATCGTCCTGTTCAGTTATACTCGTCACTACTCGTAGCACAACTCATCACTTGAGCAAGTCTCTTGAAGCTTCCTCATTAAAAAAAAGTTTGTTCAGGATGAGGAAACTCTTCGCGTTGCCGATTTTCATCTATTGTGCGTCATTAACTCCATGCGTAGAAGAATCGTGATTAAGCGCATCTGACATTTCAATGATTCTGGTTTAGTACGAAGTCTGAAATACAAGTTTCTATTCTATTAAAGACAAAGAACCTCAGATGGACATTATATGTACTCATGAAGCTCCTTTGATATTATATGATTAAGTATTGGTTTGTTCATGCGGAGAGAGAGAGAGAGAGAGAGAGAGAGAGAGAAGAGAGAGAGAGAGAGACGAGAGAGAGAGAGAGAGAGATTGGGCGGAGAGAGGAGAGAGAGAGAGAGAGAGAGAGAGAGGATTGGGCGGCGGTATTATGATCAATACACCGTTTAGCTGTCACTATTTTTGGTCATTTTTAACAAACGCAAGATTTTTTGCTTGACATAATCAGTGATGTTATATACTGTCATTTCTTGTTTTTAACGATTGTCGTGACAAGTGCCTACTTAAAAAATGTACGTCTCTTTTGATTGGTTTCTGTGCAGAAATAACTAAGAATTTGAGTCCTGATATAAAATGTTGGGTTATGTCTGAAAGTCTCAGCACTGCCAATAATAACCCAAGGTTATGCAGGTGAATGAAGGGACTGGTTGGCCATGAAAGAAATTGAACACTGGTCAAAAATGAAAATTAAGAAAGTAAATTGATAGCTTAACAAAATTAATTATTTTAAAATTCGTGGCTAATAACGTTTTAAGTCACAGTCAAGCGGGTTGAAAATTTTAAAGGTTACCCAAGGATTTCAGTCTCAAATTTCAGAAAAGTTCACTGTATAATGCTTTTCCTTTCAGCTGGAAATTATACGAAGCACAAATGATTAACTTTTAATGACATTTCATTCCAGGGAGAACTGAATAGTTTTAGACTGGTTGGGCTGGAGCAATTTCAAAACAGTGGATATAGAGAACACAAACTAGAATTTTGCTTTCTGCTTCTTTAATCGCGATGTGAACGTAACCCTCCTGCAGACTCAAAATCATGGAACTATAAATATGGAATGGACATGCGCGAAATCGCCGTGTGCAGCATGCCCCCCATTGCAAAGGGTGGCAAGAGCTTTGTATCACAATGCCCACCTCGCCATATTGGAGTGCAATCTCTTAATTTTCCATGACAATATCTTGTCATCAATGACCTTTGTTGCATTATGTTAAAGTAAATTTAGTAGTACACATTATACAATCTGGTAATTTCTGTTTACATGATAATACATTTAAAATGGATTAAAATTATTAGTATTAATAAGACTGACATAAATAAGTGATCCGTATAATTAATCATTTATATCAACAAGTGTTACTTTTTGTAATATTGGTTGATATGAGTAAGCAATAAGCATAAGTCGTCAAAATTACAATTCAAGTCCATTGTGTCATGGTGATATACTAGTTAATCCCTAGGTGACACAGACTGGACAGCAAGATGATAAGACCTAGGTAGCGCATAAATTGCAAAGTAGAGTATCAAGACTTTGATACATAGAAGCATATCAAATATAAGGGGTTCAACAGGATTCAGTAGTAAAATTTATTACACGACCCCATGCAAAGACATGAAATCACTGTCTCAGCACGCGGCATGTATGATTATTTCTATTGTATGAGACATCCACGTGCTTCATTGGGTTCATTGGTAAATGCTTTTCAAGAGATTTTAACCAATGATAAATTTATTAAAATTTATATAAAAAAATTGGAACAGCAGAGTAAAAAACGAACCCAGGTAAAATGCATATCTAGATATCTGTACTTAAAACACTGCAGCGCCGTATTTTCTATAAGCTTAATTATATGCATTTAAAAGGGATTTTCAAGAGCTTTTCAATGAGCATATATTTATTAAAATCGGTGGAAAATTAAGGATGACAGAGTGAAAAAAGCGTCTGGAAGACTGTGCTTTAATAGCTCAATTCAGCGTCATCTCCACCCCCTTTCCGATAGCGCCGCGCAGTGACAATCAGCGTCAATACATTTATACTCGCATGTTCATTCATGTTTATAGTTCCATGCTCAAGATTATATGTTTATAAATCATTAGTGAAATAATAACTAATATTACGAACTTGACAACTGTTTTTGAGAGAGAGGAGAGAGAGAGAGAGAGAGAGAGAGAGAGAGAGAGAGAGAGAGAGAAGATTCTGGAATTTGTCAGTTAAATCCACCGTACATCCGTACTAAAATCCCCGGCACCTGTCCTTCACAATATTGTAAAAGTAGCGTTTCGGCGACTATAATTATACTAAGAGACTTTTGCATTCATTATTCAGAAAGTTTTTTCACTCGAGAAATCAATCATCTTTAAACGAAAATTCACAGCAAGAAAGAAGTGAAATTTTCAGCATGTACTTTGTACTCCAAACACAAGTGGGGGAGGTTTCAAGGACTTCAGATTGGTTTTAAATAATTCCAGGAAAATTCTGGTCTGGTATAAACTCTCTTGTACCTAGCACAAGGCTGGCTTGATCT
>NC_087205.1:59499535-59549535 GCF_015104395.2 Macrobrachium nipponense
TTAATTTTTTAATATTAATGCAATTTATTTATATTATGTGTTTTTAAAATAAATTAGTTTATCACGAAATTGTGAATTTGGAGTAATGATCTGGCTTACTTTGTATTATACTCATATACTCTAGAAATGTCGCTTCATATCCAATTTGCGATATCTCGGGAATAGCACCGAAGGGGAATTATAAGTAGACTTATAAATGGATTGGTACCTAAGTGACTCGACCACTCGACAGCACCCTCCAGCGACTTCCACTCGACATTCAAACCACTGAGCCATCAAAAGAAGTATAATTTCATGCCGAATCTGCCGTACTCGTTCCCGCCAATGGGCTATCACGTACTCATATCCGGCAGTAACTTGTACCTTTCTTGATGGCTCAGTGGTTTGAACGTCGACTGGAAGTCGCCGGAGGGTACTGGCGAGTGGTCGAGTCATGCAGGTTGCAATCTATTTAAGCATTTATAATTTCCCTTAGGTGAAATTCCCGAAGTAGCGCGAATTGGGTATTAAGCGACTATAGTAGGTTAATGTTTGTATATATGTAAATCACAGTGATGTGTTAAAATGTACAAACATACATACACACACACACACACACACACACACATAACACACACACACACACCACAACACACACACACACACACACCATATATATATATATATATATATATATATATATATATATATATATTAAATATATGTGTGTGTGTGTGTGTACATAAACTAAAATATGGATTCTGTGTCAAGATGGAACGGCAAGAATAAAGAACGATTGAGTTCACTAAAGACCCTTTGCTTTCGGTTTTTATGGAGGGATTTTCTCCAGTGCTACAAAAGAACTTTCATATCCTGAGAGCGTCCTTGACAAGGAGTTGGCATTCCGTGGAAATTGGCAACTCTCTTACTTAGTAAAGTACGTCGTAACAGAGATGAATATGCCATTGCATGATCTTTATTTTTCCTATCTCGTCGTTTTATGAAATGGAATAATCGTTACTTTGACCTGGATGTCTGTATATATGCTTGTTGGATATGTATGTTTGTGAGTGCATGTTTATCCTTAGATTGGGTGTTTATGTGAACTCATTACTTCTTGTGGGTAATGTTGAAATATTTTCATCAAGTCTGGTTTAAATATTTGTATATCTGTCTGTAAGGGAAACCCAAGGACTTGAAGGCAAGTGGTAATGTTATGTTACAAAGGCCTTGGGCTTTGTAAATTTTCAATTTTACCAAATGTTGTACATAGTTCATTTCAGTATAGGAAAAGTTGCCATTTCTATTACTGATGCTTTTAACGCGAGATTCTTTCACCCTTTGTATAAGAGCTCAAAGGTTATCGAACAATGTTTCGTGACTGAATGGGCCATTAGGCTTCCTTACTGGCTGCCCTTAATTCTTAATATCACATTACTTTGCATCCTCTGTCTATATGTATTATGCTTCAGAAGACTTTAGACTCAGGGTATATAATTTGGTAGCCTATGCACTTCCCTACTCGCAACCCAACTCAGTCCGCAAATAATTTACTGCTGAGGTCAACAGGTTTAAAAATGAATTCCATTGAACCTAAAAAAAATTTCTAGAATACGACACTACTAGTTAAAGTGATTTGAAGACTGCTTGGGTATTCATGCTGTTGATGAGTTCATCCTTCTTTGATAATGCTGTAATCATTAGAGTTTTGACCAGTCTATTTTTGAAATGGAGTAAATGACGATGTCCATTGCCTTTGCAAACATGTTTTTACGAATGAATTGCTTTAAGCCTTAATGTAGATGGGACAGTGTATGCAGGGGAGAGAAAGAATGGGATATTACCAATGTAAATATTATTAAGGGGATATACTCCAATTTTAAAGATACTTTACAAATACGTGCTTTTTTTTCAATGACTAAAATGACAGCACTTTATGGAGTTGATTCGTTATATAACTATTTACGAGTAGTTACGTCATGGTGAACGTCTCTCAAATTTTATGTTTACAAATATTTTTCAAATGCCTGCATCTTTCATTGTTGCTTTTTCTCTGTTTCACAACATATATTCGGAGTGCGAGTTCTGGAGTACAGAGAAAGAAAGAAAGAAAGAAAGAAAAAGTTCCACCGTTTTAAGCTCATGCCATATTTATGGTGGTGTTCCCCACCTCCTCCTCGTCCCCTCTTAAACTAAAAGTGTAAATTCGTGCAAGTTTAGGAAACATGTTTATATTTACGAGAGAATTTCTGGGCGAAAGAGTTCATTCTTCTTTATAATTCTATGTGTAAGTTTTCCCGCAAAGTAATGGTGGAAAGGAACCCAAATAGAAATGTTCCCACTGTGTGCGGCAAAATTAGGATTTCTCTCTCTCTCTCTCTCTCAACTAAAGTGATCGTAATATACTAATAAACTGTATGTTCTTATTTCAGCCTGCTACCACTGTCCTGATGTACAAGATAATAATAATAATAATAATAATAATAATAATAATAATAATAATAATAATAATAATAATAATAATATAATAATAATAATAATAATATACAGGAGTTCCTTAGTTCAATAATAATGATGATGATAATAGTAGAATAACTTATTTTATTATTATTATATATATATTATATTTTTTTTTATTTTTTTTTTTTTTTTTTTTGCTCTATCACAGTCCTCCAATTCGACTGGGTGGTATTTATAGTGTGGGGTTCCGGGTTGCATCCTGCCTCCTTAGGAGTCCATCACTCTTCTTACTATGTGTGCCGTTTCTAGGATCACACACTTCTGCATGAGTCCTGGAGCTACTTTAGCCTCTAATTTTTCTAGATTCCTTTTCAGGGATCTTGGGATCGTGCCTAGTGCTCCTATGATTATGGGTACGATTTCCACTGGCATATCCCATATCCTTCTTATTTCTATTTTCAGATCTTGATACTTATCCAATTTTCCCTCTCTTTCTCTTCAACTCTGGTGTCCCATGGTATTGCGACATCAATGAGTGATACTTTCTTCTTGACCTTGTCAATCAACGTCACGTCTGGTCTGTTTGCACGTATCACCCTATCCGTTCTGATACCATAGTCCCAGAGGATCTTTGCCTGATCGTTTTCTATCACTCCTTCAGGTTGGTGCTCGTACCACTTATTACTGCAAGGTAGCTGATGTTTCTTGCACTGGCTCCAGTGGAGGGCTTTTGCTACTGAATCATGCCTCTTTTTGTACTGGTTCTGTGCAAGTGCCGGGCATTCACTTGCTATGTGGTTTATGGTTTCACTTTTCGTATTGCACTTCCTGCATATGGGAGAGATGTTATTTCCGTCTATCGTACTTTGAACATATCTGGTTCTTAGGGCCTGATCTTGTGCCGCTGTATCATTCCTTCAGTTTCCTTCTTTAGCTCTCCCCTCTGTAGCCATTGCCAATTGTCATCGCTGGCTAGTTCTTTAGTCTGTCTCATGTATTGTCCGTGCATTGGTTTGTTGTGCCAGTCCTCTGTTCTTTCTGTCTTTCTCCTGTCTCTGTATATTTTCTGGGTCTTCGTCTGCTTTTATTAGTCCTTCTTCCCATGCACTCTTTAGCCACTCGTCTTCACTGGTTTTCAGATATTGCCCCAGTGCTCTGTTTTCGATGTTGACGCAGTCCTCTATACTTAGTAGTCCTCTCCCTCCTTCCTTTCGTGTTATGTATAGTCTGTCCGTATTTGCTCTTGGGTGTAGTGCTTTGTGTATTGTCATATGTTTCCTGGTTTTCTGATCTATGCTGCGGAGTTCTGCCTTCGTCCATTCCACTATTCCTGCGCTGTATCTGATTACTGGCACTGCCCATGTGTTTATGGCTTTTATCATATTTCCGGCGTTGAGTTTTGACTTGAGTATCGCCTTGAGTCTCTGCATATATTCTTTCCTGATCGTGTCCTTCATCTCTTGGTGTTTTATATCTCCTCCTTCCATTATTCCCAGGTATTTGTATCCTGTCTCATCTATGTGTTGATGTTGCTCCCATCTGGTAGCTTTATCCCTTCAGTTCTCGTTACTTTGCCTTTTGTATGTTGACTAAGGCGCATTTTTCTATTCCAAACTCCATCCTGATGTCCCCAGATACAATCCTTACAGTCTGGATTAGGGTATCTATTTCCTTGATGCTCTTACCATACAGCTTGATGTCGTCCATGAACATCAGATGGTTGATTCTGTTGCCTCTTTTTCTTGAGTTGGTACCCGGCATCCATCTGCTGCAGTACTTTTGTCATGGGAATCATGGCTACTACGAAGAGTAGTGGGGACAGTGAGTCGCCCTGGAAGATCCCTCTCCTGATATCAACCTCTGCTAGTCTTATTCCAGAGCTTGTAAGTATTGTATTCCAGTTGCGCATTGTATTTTTGAGGAAGCTGATGGTATTTTCCTCTGCCCCATATATTTTCAGGCATTCTATTAGCCATGTGTGTGGTATCATGTCGAAGGCTTTCTTATAGTCTATCCATGCCATGCTTAGGTTGGTTTTCCTTCTCCTACTGTTCTTCATTACCATTTTGTCTATCAGGAGCTGGTCTTTTGTGCCCCTACACTTCCTTCTGCAGCCTTTCTGTTGGTGGGGGATGGTGTTTGTCTCCTCTAGGTAGTTGTATAGCCTTTCACTGATGATACCTGTTAGTAACTTCCACATTATTGGTAGGCAGGTGATAGGCCTGTAGTTACTGGCTATATTTCCCTTACTCTTGTCTTTTTGTACTAAGGATGTTCTTCCTGTGGTCATCCATTTGGGTGCTTGGTGATTTGAGATACAATGCTGGAGTTGTTCTGCTATTCGTGGGTGTAGGGCCTTGAAGTTTTTGAGCCAGTATCCATGGACTTCATCGGGACCTGGGGCTTTCCAGTTTGGCATTTTCTTTAGTTGGTGTCTGACTGTATCTGTCGTGATGTCTGTGAATCTTTGTTTTATTCTCCCTGTTTCTTCTTCCTTGACTTCCTGGAGCCATGTTGCATGTTTGTTGTGTGCTACCGGATTGCTCCATATGTTTTCCCAGAGTCTCTTACTTGGTTCGGCTTCGGGAATTTCTGGGTGGTTGTCTTCCCCTCTTAGTTGGCTGTATAGTCTTTTCTGGTTGGTTCCGAATAGTTTGTTCTGTTGGTATCCCTTATTCCTGTTCATGTACCGTTGGGTCTTATGTGCTTTGGCCTTAAGCTCTGTTTTACATCTTCTATTGTGTTGTTTTAATCCCCTCTCTTGTACTTTGTATTTCTCGTTGAGTTCCTCCCTTGTTTTCTTGCCTCTTAGCCTTTTTTCTGCCATCTCTTTCAGTTTACTCAAGTCAGATCTCATCACCATGATTTGCTTTTCCAGGCGCCTTTTCCAAGGAGGTTGCTGTTTTGGTTGCTTTTGGGTTGGTTGTGCTGGTGGTGTTGGTGTTCGAATTCCCATCAGTTCTGCTACTAATCTTGCTCCTGCATATGTCAAGTTATTTGTTTCTGTGATACTGGTGGTGTGTATTATGCCCAGTATTTCATTGACCTCACTTGTTTTCTCCCTTAATTTCTTGGTGTTGTAGGCTTTCATGGAGGGGATCTTTGTTCTCTCTGTATCTGGCTCCATCCATTGTCTAATCTTTTCTACCCATTCCGTCCTCTCTGTTACTTCGTCGGTGTTTCTTCGTGTGTCGTTGTTGATACCTATCCTCCCTGTCGTCTTCTGTGGCATCGTCTCTCAGTTCGTCTTCGTGTAATTCGTTGTCGTGTGACATTTCCCTTTCCAGTTCTTCTCTTTCTGTTGGGGAGAGCCAGTTCTTTTTCTTTATGTTCCTTGCTTGGTCTGCCAGCCTCTGCTCTGTTTGGGGGGTGTTATTCCTCTCATTCCAGATGTTGACCAATCTTCTTCTATATCCTCTCTCCGTCGGGTTGCTTCTGATGTAGCATCTCCATATTTCCTTATTTTCTTCTCCTTGTCCATTTCTTCCTTTTGCCTCTGTAGCTCCAATCTCAGGCTGTTGATTATTGTCGTTGTGGTGATCAGTTGCTGGATGACGACCTCCAAGTACCTGACCGTCTTCCCCTTCAATTGGGTTGAATACCTGGTTGCCGGACGAAGCTCCTCTGTTGCCAGAGGTTCCATTTACGTCGTTGTCGTTTAATCCTTCATTTCTTTCCATCATTGCTGAGTTTTGCTATTTAACCCATAGCTGGACCCTACCCCATCAGGGATAGGTACTCATTTACAGCTGAGTAGACTGAGGAAATTATGGTAAAGATCCTTTCCCAAGGAATCAACGCCGAGGAGAGCGGTCACCCATCCAACGACTGACCAGAGCCAATGTTGCTTAACTTGACTTAAGTCTATTGACGACCTATTATTATTATTATTATTCATCTGCTTTTAAAGTCTGCAGGTATTCCTATTCTCGTCGCTGCGGCAATTTTTTTTTTTTTTTTTTATGGTCCGGTCCTTACAGAATCCTAAAGAAAAAAAAAGATAAAAGTTCTAAAGGTATACGAAACATATTTTCCTAGGAATGTTTCAGGTAATTCGAGCCTCACTTCATGAATACAAAATTGCCTCGTTTCGTAGAGTTTTCAGGCTGATGAAACACAGCGCTGGGTCCTGGGGTAGGCTCCGTAATACGGACAATAGCTCGTCATTGCTTTTTATAGAAATGCATTTGTAAGCTTATATTGAGAAGCTCTATCTTGCGTATGACTGCGTTTATGATTCTTTTAATCAAGTCTTCGACAGTGTATCGGCAGACAGATTACCCGAAGGAGCTAAAAAGACTACGATACTGTATCAGATGAATAAAATTATTATTTTCTTGACGGATAGGTCATTACATATGCAAATACTTCTTGTATTACTGGCTTAAATAATGTGAGGTTGAGAGATATAATTTGACATTACAAAATCTAAGATTACAGTCTGGCCACCTGCCTCGTTTCATATAAAAAAAAAAATCGTCCTAAGAACCGTATGATTAATGGAATTGAGAGTATAGGATTTAGTGACAAAGGGTTCTTTCTCATTCATCAATAGTCCAAAGAAAAAAAAAAAGTACCGGGAACGGTTTGAACTAAGCGGGTGAAGACCAAAACTATCCAAGATAAAACTCTGGAAAATACTTTTAATTTCATCGCGGCCGCACGAGCGGCCCATTCCAAAGCCCTATAGTATTTTCTTACTAAAAGGAAACTTTCAAGGCGCGAAGTGCCGCTGTTTTGCTGAAAAAGGGAAATATATGATAGCATTAGAATAAAAAGTTTAGTTGCCGTTGATGATATTAACGATGTTAGGCCTAAAGACACGAAAGTTTTAAGTGCCTTTTTTAAATGTTGGTCGTTCTGAGCTACGTAACGAAATTACTCCTTTACTCGTGAACTGAAAGTTTTCTCTCTTTTTCTCTGATGCAACACCAATTAGGAAATAAGAGTGAGCACTCAACTTCAAGATTTAAACTATCGTAAAAACCTATCACAAATCAAGTTTAAGAACCTTACAAGGAAAACAAAGGTACGAGGACTAGCGTATTATAATGCACAAATATGCTGACACATCACGACCTTCCTTCATTATGAACGATTCTAAGTGGAAAGTGGACAGGATGTAAAAAATCTGTACGTGAATAATACTATAATCTTAGAACTTGTGATGTTACTGTATATGTTACAGTGCGATGAGGAAGTCTTGATATATTTCCAATCCTTACATTCTCTGATCCAAAATATAAGAGAATCATCACAGTAGAAATTTAGCGCTAACATTATGCCGAGATACGTTTTACCGAGGAGTAAAGTAATCCGATAACCTACAAATAAGTCACGCTTCTTGTTTCCCTTTCTGATCTCTCGTTCTTGTTGAAGAGCACGTAGTTGAGAATGAACGTCTCTGCGGGTTTTCATCAGAAGCCATTTACTTTAGGAGCGAGTCAATACATTTTTTCCCCCACAAATTGCTGAATTGGGATTATGAGGCCAGTTAAGCTTAAGGTGCCTAGGAAGTGTTCCCATATCTAATCATTTATATGTCTGAGATTTATTCTACCTCTCCTTCTGTCTCTCTCTATTTTTCATTCCAGCAATATTTACGTTCATACCGCATCATCAGTTGTAAAATAATCCGTCGAACAACGTCTTGGCGATCAAAGAAGCCAGTCTTATTAGTAAATGAAAATTCGCATCTAATGTCCGTAGAGTTATACCCACAACACCCTTCTCTGCAGCTCTGTTGACAAAGATATTTTTCTTGTGAATAGAGATGAATGGAAGTGAAGGATGGAAAATATTTATACACGGATAAAATAACTCGTAAAATCCAGCTTCACTCAATATCTCTTACAATGGGATCTAGCATCCCTCATGAATAGTGCAATTTACATATTTTCTGCACTCCATTCGCCTCCACGTTTTGTATATTGTTTCCAATAGAATACTTTAGCTCAGTCTTTTGAAAAGTATTTTTCCAATTTTTCCATTCCAAGGGTAGTATTTCAGAAAACACTTCTTTTATGTTACATTTGTTTAAACCGTGTTCTGTTCGACTTTCTCTGGTACGTTTACCGTTATCCACTTTTCATTTATCATTGTCACCTATACAATTTATGTCATTTATAATAGGAACATTTAAATGAATTGCTCTTCCTCCAGAAGCTTTACAGTTTAGATCACAGGGCAGGGTCATAGTGAAATTCTTCATATTTTGAAATAGTCAAATAAAAATTTTTATCCACAGGTTTCCCTATTTAATGTATACCTTTCGTTGCAGCAACATTAGTACTAGGAAGCTTATTGGAACATCTTTAAAACCCGTTAAATGACTTGTTTTTTAGTTATCTTAGTTCATTTATCCTAATTGTTTTGTACTTGTTATTCCTTGCAGACAAGTAACGAGAAGTATGTGCCAGTAGCTGTTCGAATCCACGAGACGCTCGAGTTAGCGGACGATAAATTCTACGTGATCAAGTGTGGTCTGCAAGGCTTCTTCAACAGCAGGTAAACTAACACAATGGAAGTTCGTAAATCTCCTTTTCTCTCTATCTTCCTCATTCATACTATCCTAAACAATATATTATATATATATATATATATATATATATATATAATATAATAATTTTATACATACACACACACACACACACACACACCACACACATATATATATATATATATATATATATATATATATATATATATATATATATATATATATATAATGTGTATGTGGGTGTTAGATAGAAAGATAAATGAACTTTGTCATTCGATGAAATTCATCGTCGAGAATGGGGCGTTTCTTCACAGAATTTCTGGCGTATTCAACCATTTGCCTTTAACCGAGAAATGGTAGAGGGAGCGCGCAGAGCGCGGTTTGTCATTAATAAATACGTTTTGACCACTGAAATCCAACTCGGGGATTGGAGTGACACGCGAGCCGTTATCGGGAGCCGATATTATGAATGTGGTTGTTAATGTGAAGAATGAATGGCTTCACTTTCCGTGACTTGGGCTAACTGCTGCCATTGGCAGTTTGAATATTTTGAATTTTTTTCTAATATTTCATTATTAGTTAACATGAAATTTTTTCATTCTGGTGCTGTTTTTATCTATTATATTGCAGATACGCTACGCTACAATTAATTTCCTAAGATAAAATCTAACCTGCACTCCATTATTTAATTATTTTCCTCTAAAACTAGGTATGTTCCGAGCAATATCAACCTGGCCTCTTGCTTGTTTCCTCAAAATGAGTCCCCATTTCATTACCGTTTACGGTGCCCTCACAAAACCTTCACATACATCAGTCTTAATCATAACGTATACGAGGCGGCATTTTTATTTTGTTTCGTGAGATGATAAAAGACTCCTTTGTTCGCTAATTATTATTTCTCGCAAGTATGGAGGAGGGAAGCCCCTATTCATGATATCCTCTCATGGGAAAACTTTTCCTCTTTTGTCTGACACATCGACATGATTGATTACCTTCCTTCCGAAGGATCTGCTTCCATTTCCTTGGTCATTTATCTTTCAGTGGCTCCTTTTCGTACTTGGCTTTGACGCCTCGCTTTTTAGCCATGATTTGTCTTCATAATGCTCTCATCCCCTTTCGTATTTGGGCGATCTTTTGCTGGAGCCTTTTCTTAATGTTTCATAGCCCTGAGAGCATCATTTCACTTAGGGATGCTTGTAGTGTGTATTCGTCTAAGCTCTCTGAGTCTTTCTGATGATGTCCAGTGCAAGTTCGATCCCGAAATTGAACGAGAAGGAATAATATAGTCCCGTTTTCTAAAGTGCTTCTATTCCTCTGTTGAAACTAATCAGTGCATTCGGTTTTTTTATGTTCGTTTACTGTTGAGTATCACTGATGTGGTGGTGATGGATGGTTGTTGTTGTGGAGAGAGAGAGAGAGAGAGAGAGAGAGAGAGAGAGAGAGAGAGAGAGAGAGAGACGTGAGTGATTAGGTTTTGTCAAAATGCTTAAACATCACATAGCTGCAAACGGGAGTAACTCGACAAAGTAGTCCTCACATCACGTGGCTGATACTGATCCTAAGATATTAATAAAATTTAGACAAACATATTACTTAGAAATGCTTACACGCTCTCCCCCATTCATTTCTTTTATGGTACGTGTTCGTAATATTTTTCTTTGTATAAAGACCAAAACGTTATTAAGTTACGATAATGAATTATTCTCTCTCTCTCTCTCTCTCTCTCTCTCTCTCTCTCTCTCTCTCTCTTTCCATGGTGGATTTCGTAAACATAATGGAATCAAAACCAAATTAAAATCTTTGGATACATCTATCCACAGGTAAAATTGAAAATTGATAATTTTTTTTATTTTACTAAAGAACATCATCCATTATCATCCTAAATTATCCTTTGCCACTTATTCTTAGAGAGCGAGAATATATTTCAATAGTTTTCAATGATGTTATTTGACATACTTCCTATATATCACGAAATTAACTAACATTTATTTTTTACCTCCGTTTTACCCCTTTTTCTCCCTTTCATCTATTTATCCTATTCCGCATTATAGTTCCCTCGTTTCCCCTTCCTACTTTTTTTCTTTTATACTTTTAATAGTCCAGTTATTGCATTCTAATCCACCGAGGCATTTTTATCCTATCTTATTCACTTTATACCTTTAAAGTCTCCCCTCTCTCATTTTCTGCTATTATTTAATCATAACGCACCCTCCAAATATTCGTCTATTGGTCCTCTTTCGTTCATAAATATAAAATATATATATATATATATATATATATATATATTATCATATATATTTATCATTATTAATTTAATCTATATATCTATATATATTATATATATATACTATTATATATAGCCATATAGATATATGCAATACATAATGTATCTCTCTCTACTCTCTTCTCTCTCTCTCGTCTCTCTCCTCTCTCTCTCTCATCTCTCCTCTCTCGTTCGCGAGAGAGAGAGAGAGAGAGAGAGAGAGAGAGAGAGAGAGAGAGAGAGAGACAGACAGACAGACAGGACAGACACATATATACATATATCTATATGGCTATATACATATATAATATACACACATACATACACACACATATATATGTAATGTATAACCATTATAGGATATATGTATATATATTGTCTCTCTCTCTCTCTCTCTCTCTCTCTCTCCTCTCTCTCTCTCTCTCTTATATTATATATCTTATATAAATATATATATATAATATATATATATATATATATATATATATATTATATATATATATGTATAAATAATTATATATTGTTTTTGTCTGTTTTATGTCGAGAATATGTCGTAAGGCGGATGGTGGCCTCAGAACTTTACCAACCAGCTAGCTGCGAATATGCACTTTTTTTTTTTTTACATCTAACTTCATGCATATGTATATTTGTCCATTTTTTATTTAATTATTATTTATCCTTTTCTAATTTTGTTTGCTCCTCATTTCATTTTCTTTCAACAATTTTGTAAACGGTTCTTTTTATTTTATTTTCGTTTCTTATTATTAACACCAAAACTTTTCCTTGTGCACTGCGTTTTTTCTTCTTCTTCCCAACTCATTCGATATATTTTGGCCGTTTCCTTTTCATTCTTTCTAGCGCCCTTTATACAGATTTTTGTTAACACTGATATCTATTCCCTTCTGCCTCATCTCCCCTTCGTGGAGCTTCCTCCCCCGTCTCTTCTTTCCACTCCTCCCCTTTCCCTGGCAACTTCGTCTCCCTGTTCCACTTTTTCTTTTTGCCAGCGTCTGTGATATAATCAAATCATTCTTTTGTTAGTAAACTTGGTCAGCCCTTTTTTCCACATATTTTCCTACATTTTCTCTTGATTTTTTCTTTTTCTTTAGTTTCGTTTGTATCTAACCTTTGTTTTGAGAATGACATTACACTGTTTCGACATTTTCTTTAACTTATTTTTGTTTCTTCTTTTTCTGGGCCTTGGTTTCTATTATTACTTTTTGAGGCTGCAAAACAAGATTTTTTCGTCCCATATATATATATATATATATATATATATATATATATATATATATATATATATATATATATATATATATATATATATATTCAGCACTTCTACCAGTGCATGGACTGATTTAGCTGACTATCTGTATTCACTGCCCTGTGAAAATGATAGTAGAGATCGGAAAAGTGAGTGTGCCGGACAATTTATATTCGACACAACATTCTTTGAAAAGGATGTTAATCAGCATTCGCGGACGAAGAATGGTTTCTGTGTGACGAAAAGTTAGCAGGTCACGAGACCAAACCGTGGATTGGCTATGACACTTACATGCCCACCACTCGAGGGAACAGATGATGAGTGACGTCAAGGAATCAATTCCCGCTTAATGAGTTCGTTACGTGCCAGTGATGTCATACTAAGGGAGAGTGTCTTACGAAGAGAATTTGTACATTTGTACATTGTGTCATACCCTTCTTGAGGGGTTTTTATAGAATTAATTTGCACTGATTTTTAAGATTGGCTCCTTGTGGATTGTGTGGCGACACCACAAGGCTGTGAAAAATTGCCATAGAGGTGAGCGTTTCGAAATGTTCTATTTTTATACTTTATGTCGTTTGATTGTATATTTTTATACTTTATGTAGTTTGATTGTATATTTTTATATGTCGTTTGATTGTAATGGGGAGCATATTTTCACTCTGACAGGAACTCCTATTTTGAGTAAACCCCACGAAAAGGTATTTAATTACTGGAGTGGAGGGGTGAAGAGACTGTTTACTATGTGACATTTCAATTGATGAGATGAACATGTTAGCGTTCAAATGCGTACACACACGCACACACACACACTTATATATATATATTATATATATATATATCAATATATATATATATATATATATATATATATATATCATATATATATATATATATCACTTAATGATATACGTATATAATATATATATATATATAATATATATATATATAATATATATATATATAATATATATAATTATATGTATAATAACCATACAATATAATAATATACATATATATATATATACATATATATATAATATATACATATATATATATATATATATATATATATATATATATATATATAGATGTGTTTCATAGGGAAACTTGAAAATGAATGTTGTCAACCCGTAGACTAATACATATTTTTTCCTGCACCAACCTGCTCCAACACACGACTGCATAACACACAACCTCTTTCTGTCCCTTACGGGGAATTCATCCAATTCCGCCAGTGCACCGATATATAATACATTATTAAACAGGCCCAACTCGTAATTGAAATTGGCATCGCGCGCAATATCTCATTCATAAGAGGAAGTCCGATATTGGCTGGTTGGACATTTTATAAATACTTGGAAGCGACGGTAGCTTAGCGCCACTGCTGCAGTCTAGTAACTCAATTTTTTTCCAATCTTTATTTTTCAAATCTCTATTTTTTAACTTCTGCTGTTTATTTTTCCTTTTGGTTTGCCCTCACCTTTTGCAGTGTTTCTCGTCGTCTTCCAGTTTTGCTTAAAAACTGTATTGATGCTCTTGTTATGTTTTGAGTTTTAAGTTTGGTCATTGTTTCATGATCCACGAAAAGGTTCGGGTTTTAAATAGTTTATTTTTCACTTTGTTTGCATGTTAGCTAAGTTATAACACACATACACACACACACACACACACTCTCTCTCTCTCTCTCTCTCTCTCACACACACACACACACACACACACTCACACACACACGTACTCTCTCACACACACTCAAAATATAAAATATATGTTGATTTTTTACGAAGTTACCAGTTGCAAAAGCAGTTGCCGATTATATTTTGAGAGATATCCTATTCTGGATGAACTTATATTTAATGGATTTTTGGCCTAAAACTGCTTCTCAACCTCAGCGAATGTGTGCGATCTCGGAGCTCATGTTGTCTTTAATTTATAGTTTTATTGCTGTGAATCCGTTCATGATAGTCTTCAAGGCAGTTGACATTTTCAATTTGCCATTACTGTTCAGCCAAATTTTTACGTATACCATTAACTTGGTTTGTGACGATTCTCTATTGTAACTTAAATCAAACTGGTTATGCTTTCAGCCAAATGATGTAGGAATTAATATTAGTTTATATAAATGTTATTACGGGATTTGGGCTTTATGAAAAATAACAGAATAGTTTGGTGTTTAGATACTTATAAAGACGCTCATATTCAATAAATATTTAATTTCATATGTGTTTTGAGGCGCTTGTACTCACTCTCTAACTGTGACAATGTTTGCATTTTATGGTTATTGGAGGAAACAACAGTACTCTCAATAAACAAAATGACAAACTTTGACATTAATTGTCTGTGTCGCTCTAATGGACTCGTGAGGTATATATTCTAGACCATTTAGGTACATTCGTTCTCTCATAAACAAGTATGCGCACACACGCATATATAATATATATATATATATATATATATATATATAGTATTATATATATATATATATATAATATATATATATATATATATATATATATAAATATATATATATAAAATTTATAATTACAATATATATATATATATAATATATATATATATGTATGTATGGTATGTATGTATGTATATATAATATATATATATATATATATATATATATATATGCTTGTGTTTGTAAGTATAATTTGTATGGATAATTTGTATCTTACAGAATTTTGCATTGTCATTTAATCGGAGGGCCCTATTCTTTCTGAACTTGTGTTTTGAAGTTCGAATACGCTTTTGTCTCTTGTGCATCCTTGGTGTGGACTGTTCTGTGGATGAAGTGTGCTACAAAGCAAAATGTCTAAGATATTTCAAGTCACTTACGACGCCGAATGTATTTTAGTGTTCAAGAATGAAGAATTTAACATTTGTTCATGTTATAATCCTGCTTCCTCAAGTCCACTTCAAAATAAGGGAGAGCTTGTGCGTCCTAAGCCTGTGTCTGTGAAGATCGTATTTTGTGATTTAGGTCCGCATATTGCATTATTATTTTATATGGGTTAAGTTTTCTCAGGAAAAAAGTTCCCACTTTATCTTTGATTACTTTTTGTGGCTTGTCTGTTACTGTGAAATATTACTTATGGCTGCTATCGGATTCTGTGAAGCTTTAATTAACTATTGCAGTTTGTTTTTAGTTATTTATGCTTCAGGGTAAGATATGATCACTCAGTGGAGAACTTTTCTGCAACAAAGGTATGTGTCAGTACAGAATGTGTGTTTTCTACCTCCCAATAGTAAGTATAATTTTATTTAAGGGGGAAAATTACTCTAGTTAAAAGTCCAGTCTGTTACTGAAATGCGTCTCATCACATCATATATTTTGTGGCTGAAGTTTTCAAAAAATTAGAATGTGTTACATTTCAAATATATATTGTGGGTTAAAATGGTATGTTATGACCTTACATAACTTGTCTCAGCTCTGTCTAAATACAGCGATTTTCGTGGTTTCATTGTACCGTACTTTACAAAGTGAATTTTGTCTCAAGTCTGTCTTTTTGCAGTATCGATTGTTTGATCTTCATCTTGCCTCAGAACGAGGAATTGTTTTGTTTCCAATCTTCCTGAGCTGAACAAGTTATTTTCTCCACACGCCTGCTCTTTGGAGCTTCACTGCTTATTTATGAATAATTTCTTGGTGCATACTGTATTTACTTGCTCAGGTATATTTCACTGCAAAACAATTTCATAGTTGTGTTCGCCTTATATGGAGTGCTTTTGCTACTTTCTTACCCTGGACTGAATCTGAGATGAATATAGTTTCTAAAGAGAAAATATTGTTTGTATTGTGTCAGTGTTTTGTAACGAAACCTCATCGGTGTAGTTGAGTTACGTGCAGCGTATGAATAATTTTCTAATGCTAACCCATTGCTTTGCTAAAGTTTGGTTTATATATGAAATATTTAAAGCCATGTTATGAGTTTGATAAAAGAATAATACTATACGTTAGTATTTAATTTAGATTGATACCGATTAGGAAATTCCAATTAAGACGCTTACTTTTGATAATTACAATTAAATACTTTTCGACATCCAATGCTGATAATCTTATAACATTATATCAGTGTTCCTATATTCTTAAATTGAAATCGGAAATTATGTAACCTCCAGTAATTCGAAAATTTGTTTTTCAGGAATGAGTCAAGCTTTGTGAATCTGAAGCTCCTTGACATGGACCACAAAAAGACGAAGGAAGCCATATTCGACAGGAAGTATATATTGCAAGCTGATATTTCACGTCCAGATAGTAAGTTACTTGTTCCTTTATACCTTCACTTCGTTTTGTTTAGAAAGTCGTTGCCGTATTTATAATTGTTAACGGTATACAGGATAGGCGCATTTTATATATATATATATATATATATATATACATATATATATATATTTATATATATATATATATATATATATATATATATATATATATATTTTTTTTTTAGAATATCTCATTCAACAGTAAAGGAATACTGTGAAGATACGTGCATTGAAAAGAGATAGACGCAGTTTGAAAATGCCACACAGTTATGAATGTTTATGATCATGGAATTTTGAGGCATTAAAGTTTGTTAATGGTTCCATTTTGTTGATACAAATGTTGAATGATTTTGAATTCTATATGTAAGATCATACTCAAACTATAATGCCTGAACTAGAAAGCGAGAGATATATGAAGGACTTCACCCCGTTTGAAGATGCCCAACGCATCGATAAAAGAACTAAATAATACAATACCCAGATTTTGAATTTGCCATCATGGATATGAATCTGAAAAGGTTGGTGCTCTTCATTCCTTATTTATGCAAGATAAAATTTTGCGTTCCCATAGTGTTAGAATATTTGAAAACTGTCATTCTGAAGCGAAAAGAGCAAGGCGCTTTCGAAAGACATATCATGATGCCTATTTGGATATGATGAAATTTGATAAAGATAATTTCAAACGATGATTTATAATGTAATGTGCAATGAACAAGAGCAGAGTCTATTTACAGTAAAGGTAAACTTAAATGTAATATAATGAGTTGAGAACGGAGATAAAATGCCAATGCGTGAGTTGTAAAAGAAATGCTTTTAAACTCTTGCAGAGCGGAAAACCACAGAACGACTTTAAAAATGCAATTCGTATAATGCGTTTATAGCTTCTCAATTCCTTGCACAAACTTTGCAGTTGCACTACTTCCCGAGGACCAATAGCACTGAATGGGAAGTTAGACGCGTCCAGCTGGTCTGTCGACTCCACTGCATCGTCAGTTGCACATTATTTGATGCGACGCTGGCTTAGTACTAACGGGCTAACTTTTGCACCGGTATGAAACGACCTACTAACAAATTAACACAAATAAATGCTTCGTCGGGAAAAGTCTATAGAAATAGTGTATATATATATATATATATATATATATATATATATATAATATATATATATATATATATATATATTTATATATATATATATATTATAATTCTATATATATATATATCTATATATATTATATTATATATATATATAATATAATAGTATGCGATAATTTGTTTCGCATTACTCCTATTTAGATACGATTGATAACCCCGCGGGTGTTAAGAGGCTTATGAGAACATAGGATCTGCTGGCATATCTTGTGTCACACATCTAGATAGTGGCTCGACCCAGCGTTGCACAGATATATATACCTTTATATTATTCAGTATGCATACCATGGTTACAAACATGTTCTGCGGTATGAATAGGTTAACTGTTAAACCAAAGCAACGCGTAATTTTCCAAATTACATCAGCAATGGAAATATTCAGAGAACGAGAGAGAGGGAGAAAGAGAATATAATCAACATGCAAAAGGATTGCGACTTTCACCCGCTGTGCCACAAAAGCAGGTCAATTAATGCTCTCAAATGACCTATTGCCGAGCTATCATTGTGTTTAACCGAAAACACTGACCGAATTTATTCACTTGCCTTTGGATCTGTAGAGCCGGGTGGCCGAATGGTGCG
This sequence comes from Macrobrachium nipponense, assembly GCF_015104395.2. Classification (NCBI taxonomy): domain Eukaryota; kingdom Metazoa; phylum Arthropoda; class Malacostraca; order Decapoda; family Palaemonidae; genus Macrobrachium; species Macrobrachium nipponense. Next base: position 59,518,003 of record NC_087205.1, read on the forward strand.
CAAATTTCGTGATTTGTATTGACAACGTTAGAAGGTTAATAATGGCTCTGAAAGGAGGAGATATTAGTGGCCTATAGTGTTGCTGCGATGGTGTTTTTTTTTTTATACTCGATTTCTTGCATTAAGAGATTTATTCTTATAGTTGACAATTTCGAATGATCTAGAAGATAAATGTGGATGGTAATAAAACCGAAATACTTGGCAGTATACTATTTCAAAATATATTTCATCAGAACCCTTATTTAATAAACAACAAATAAACAACCAGAAAATGTTTTAAGCATTCATCGAAAAATGTATATATATATATATATATATATATATATATATATATATATATATATATATATATATATTTTAATAAATACATACATACATACATACATACATACATACATACATACATACATACATACATACATGCACGCACACATCCGTTTTCCGTTATCTTCACATCTGGGATCTGTTTAATGATGCAAAATGCATGTCAAGAAAAAAAATATTACCAATAATTCACCCCTGTTTTTGTCAGATCCATTTTGCATCACAGGAAACACTCAGTCATATTTCTTTTATAGTAGACGTGCATCATTAATCACGCGAGAGTTTCATCTCGCGTATTCAGTAACACGAACAATTCTAAATAAGTCCGCACTTCACTGGCATCACGATTTCGTCTCTCATTTCGCCATGAATAATGATAAAACCAAGACTTACCTGTGTCGCTGGACCATTAATTACATTGTGAGGATAAAGTCCCCAATTGCATCATTCATCCGCGCGAATGGATGATGACTCTGGATGGATGACGCAACTCGCAGGCGTTGCAGCACGAGTGTTCGAGGCCAAGTTAAAGGACGATTAATCACGCGTCCTACGTGCATTAGGGTAGGATATTAATTATGAGTATTTGGGCTCTCAGCCACATCCAGCTGGTTTCGTTCGAGATTAACAGATTTTCGCACCGTGATATAAATGTGGAATTGCATCAGTCTGTGATTCTCTCTCTCTCTCTCTCTCTCTCTCTCTCTCTCTCTCTCTCTCTCTCTCTCTCTCTCTCTCTACTGATACTGATGTACAATTAGAATCATGAAAACACATGTGATTTCCATTAGATATACTCTAGTCAAAGAGCGAGTATTAGACGAAAACCAAGTATAATATTCCTAATAATTCGTTTTCTTTGTTTCACGCAGGATTTATGAATCTTTGTGCACCATGATGAGTGGGAGAAAATAACTCTTTATTTCCTGTTTCATCTGCTATGAATTTATTACTATAGTGACGGTGTAAGCGACATAAAAACTACAAGATGCATGTCACATGTTTCTTCTTTTTAAAATAAAATACCGAGTTACGAGAATGAAATTCGGTTAATATTGGCAGAATTTCTGAAGTTTTGTAAAAGTTCCTCTTGAATCGAATTTAATTGTGAAATCACTGATTAATAATCATGCTTCGAGGCAATGTTATACTCGATGCGTAGTTAGTGAAATCTTTACTAATGCTTTGAGACTTAATGGTCTATGAGTATGTTGGGGAAGGGACAAGTGTCTTTTGAAATTTAACTCGATAACAAATAAAATAAATAAGAAACTGCACATGACAAGGCTCTTCAATTTCTTTACTTCAACTCATGAAGCTGTTTCTTGTTAGAAAGGTTTTAAATGTAATGATGAATTTAAATCTTGAATGTTGTAGCAGTAAAAATACTTATAAAATGAACATGATCTCTTAATGAGTTAAGCTAGTTTAGCATGCTGTAGTAAGTCATGAATGGACACTATTGTGATAGTTGATAGTTCTGCATGTATAAATAACGCCATTTCTTTGCAGTAGGTCAGGTGCTCGGGAAATTATTTTAATCTTCAAATAAGTGACTTTACTTTGAAAAAAGGACATTTGTTTTTACTATATTAGGAGTTAGAAATATAGGTAGTTCATAGATCTCTTCGATGGTAAAGCCATTATGAATGGCTGAATTTGGTCACTGTGTTAATTTCTTCCCTTCCTTTACAGCGGATCACAAAATGAGAGTCAAGAACTGCTTCAGTTTTGGAGAACCCAATGACACCGTGCCACTCACTGACGACAGAGGGTAAAGAGAGACCTCGCTTTCGTTTTTTTCCGATACTTTTCATTTTGATTTTAGCATGATTAAGTAATCATTATAACTTTAAACAAACTACCCTGGATGTTTCATGATATATCGCGATGACCGCATTCACTCATCTGATATGACAGAGTGCCCATCATTATAGCTTTGTTCTGCGAATTCACGATTTCTATTGTGAGAGGCTTGACTATTGAAGTGTTGTGTTCCTATTTTAACAATCCTCTAAGTCTCTTGTCTTTCCTTTGATTAAACTTCCTTCGTGTGTCTTTCCATCATAATAATACTTTTGTATTCAACTTTTGTATTCAGACTTAGTATTCATCATAATATATTCACTTTTTTTATTCCCGCATGGGAGGAGTGTGTAAAACTATTGTTCCTTTATTAACTGTTTTTTTTAGTTCTGAAACGTACGTATTTAAAAAAAATATAGATTTAATAAAAATGAGAAGCTTTTTCACAAAAGCTCATGGAAATACATAGCCAACCAATTAAAGTATATGTGGGTACGTATAATTGTATTTACTTCTGCTAGAATTTGTAAATAAATAATTGATACACACGCCACAAAATGTGTCGAGGATATATACACTCGTATATACTTGCTTTTAGTGCATACCTTTTATCGTCCCCGGTATATCCATTCCCCGGCGAATAAATCAATCATGTCTGACAGAAAATCAACAGTGTAAATGATGGTGGCAATACAAAGCAATAATAGAAACCATTTTATTTATTTCATTCGCCAAAGGAATTGATTAGTGTCATTATCCATCAGCAAATTGACGCTTGCGGATGATTAATCGCTTTGCCCTTTTGGCCATCGACAAACAACCGCGGACACACAGGCAGGATTCTTTCTCATCATTCTCAATTAGATTCACGTCCGAGTGAATTACGTGAAAACCGAACAGATATCGCTTTCAGGAAACTCATTCTTTTCTGGCATTGCACTCCTTGGTAGCCACAATATTTTACAAGAAACCAATTCGGTCTGTGGAAGAACCTCGATTGGAATCAATTAAAGGCCCAGAACTATCAAAACATTTATCATTATTGTGTGTCTTCTACCGAAAGGACGGGAAAAATGATAAATCTATCCCTTTACAGAATCGGATTTCCCTTTGAGTTCAGGCCGACCGCACCCCTCCCCAGTCAACAGAACTCAGACATATCTCGTGTCTGGTGGTGTTTTGAGTGCTAGGAACGCGTCACGTTTATTGTGATGGTCTAAATGCTCTAATTTTGTTGTCAGAAACTTGAAAAATTAAAGAAATTCAACCATGATGTGTTACGCTTGTAATATCATGATATATTTGATTGGCATTTCAATTAATTTTACTTTGTTCAAATAAAATGCATTATCTTCCGGTGCTTTTTGATACTTGTATAAATCTGAAGAAATGGGAATCTAACACTAAGTACCTAACTACAAACAAAGAAATCGCGTGTCCAGAGAAAATTAAATTTATGTGAATACAAGTATTATAAAAAATGAATTAATAATTAGATAAGCTCAAATTACCAGAAATCATTACGTGGACGCAGGGTACGGAAAAGGAGCGCTTAGTTTGTAATGTTTATTTATTTATCTTGCTGACATTGTTGTTTACCCACAGGTGCCCCCAGGGAAACCTCATCACACAGTTTGTATACAACGACACTGCAGGAACTGCCGAAGCTGTTTTGAACAACATGTTCAAGTTTCCGAGCACAAACCGTGTTCATTTCCAGTGCGATGTGCTCATCTGCAAAGGTAATTGGACCCCCGACCTGATTCGGACACGTTCATTTTATTCAGTTTCATGGGTTGATGGATTTCATAATTGTTTTATGTCTCCCACTCTCGCACTACTCTTTCATCTTCCATAGTTCACAGGTTGTGGATTCACTAGTTACGGGAAAATATGGTATATGGTGGAACTGTACGTCGAATACATACATACAATATAATAATAATCTATATAGTATATATATATATATATATATTATATATATATATATATAATTATACCATATATATATATATACTATATATTTATTATAATATACATAATTAATATTTATATATATATCATATTATATATATATTGATATATATATTGTGTGTGTTATATGTATATACATATATATATATATTTATATATATAATTTTATTATTATAGTGGGTGTGTTTTTATATATGTATATATATATATATATATCTATTTTTTTTTATATTTGTATATATATATATATATATATATATATATATATATCGAATATGTATATTGGGTGTATATATTATGTATATTGTAGATATTATATTTGATATATATATAGATACGATATTATAGATAGACTATAGATAGATATATAGATAGATAGATAGATATAGATAGTAGATATGTAAACATTAACATTTTAGAGTTCTGAAAGAATGTCATAAACTGTTATAATTATAACAATAATATTTAGTAAACGTGCGCAATATGAAACCAATCTCACTGACGCTGACTGTATGTTTGTATCCCAAATAATATAATACCTTCGTTCCCTAGTCCACACTTTTTCACCTTAGATTGGAGAAAAGATCTTCTGTTCTGAGAGAGAGAGAGAGAGAGAGAGAGAGAGAGAGAGAGAGAGAGACGAGAGAGAGAGAGAGAGAGAGAGAGAGAGAGAGAGAGAGAGAGAGAGAGATTTGAGAAATTATCACGATGGCCGTAAATTACGAAGAGATTTAGGGTAACAACGAAACTTCCTTACCAACTATTGCAGAGTGGCAAGAGAGAATTATCTGGGAAGGTATACAATTCAACAATGCCTCTTCCAGTCCAGCCGAACCCTGACTCCTAAATCTTTCTTGAGCTGTAGCCTTTTCTTTTTTTTTGTGTGTGTGATTTTTTTTTGGGGGGTGGGGGGGGGAGGGTGTGGTCAAAATGCTTGTTTTTCTCATTCTTGGTTATCCGCATTTTTTCTAAAATTTAAATCTTTTATTTTATAAAGCATAGTAGTTTACCTACTTAACATATTGATTTCTCTCTCTCTCTCTCTCTCTCTCTCTCTCTCTCTCTCTCTCTCTCTCTCTCTCTCTCTCTTTCTATACATCTATCTCATGCTATGCTGCACATGATTACATTTATTTTGTATCCTAGAAACCCACAACCATCTTTTCCGTGTGCTCTCTCTCTCTCTCTCTCTCTCTCTCTCTCTCTCTCTCTCTCTCTCTCTCTCTCTCTCTCTCTCTCTCTCTCTCTCAAACACGCCGGATTAAATTTAGCCTTCACTTCATTTGACTACTTGACAGTAGAGCATAATGTGGGCGCGCGCATTAGGAATATTCAACCTTCGTTCTCATTCTTCCTCTGCCGCATACCATCCATCTCTCCGGGTGATTCCTGTCAGAGCCTTTTGCTTCCCAGTGCAGGGGAAGAGGAAGTTTTTGCATCATCATATTTTGATGGTTTTGCTTATTTAATTCCATCAATCAAGCATTTAAAGTTGCTATTTTCTCCAAAGTGATACAGTCATACTGCGCAAGTAAGGAAGGAATACATTATGGTTTAGTAAGCCAACAATCAGCGTCAAGTTACTGATATAACTTGAAAGAAATTTTGCTTGTGTGGTGTCAGTCATAAATTGGATTCCTGGGATGGCAAAATGCCACTTACGTCAAACTAATGTTTCTGTTTAGCAAAATCAATTTGATAATATAAACCGTAAAATGTGTTAATGAACTAGTAACAACGTATAGAATGCAATAATAAAACTATAAAATGAATAAATTCGAGAATATTAGCATAGGCTCCTAACGTAAAATATAAAATAAAAAATCGTTACGTCCTGCATTCATCAAACTTTCGATATCATATTTTTACAATTTATACTTCTTTCACGTTGTAGAAAAACAAATAAAACAAATAGTCGAGGCATCCGAATTTGGCCGTCGACGTCACAAGCGAGGTAGCGCGTGGGCTCTCTTTGTTTTGCGGTGTGTGTGCGCGTGTGTGTGTGTGTGTGTGTGTATGTTTAGAAGGCTATTAACATTTCAGTTTAAAGTGCTGGATTTAAAATGCCTCAACCCAGTTGTTGTCATTCACGGTTTAACTTATACTGTGTTAGGATATTTCATAAATATCCAACTGTGTTAGGATATATCCCAAATATCCAACTGTGTTAGGATGTATCCCAAATATCCAACTGTGTTAGGATGTATCCCAAATATCCAACTGTGTTAGGATATATCGCAAATATTCAACTGTGTTTAGGATATTATCCCAAATATCCAACTGTGTTAGGATATATCACAAATATTCAACTGTTAGGATATTTCATAAATATAACTGTATTGGGATATCTGATAAATATCTAATTGAAGAAGCCGCAAAGTACTTTTTAAAAATTTTGCTTTAGAAGTCACTTCAAAGTGGGGAAAATTGTAATGAACGAAGCTTTGAATATTCACGTCTTTAAAATAATTCTCTCTCTCTCTCTCTCTCTCTCTCTCTCTCTCTCTCTCTCTCTCTCTCTCTCTCTCACACAATATTTAAATCACAAGGTGGTAAAAAGCTACACGGGTTTTCATGGCCTTTTAAGCAAATGTTTTCGAGCTAGCACCCAAGGCGGCTCTTTGTACTCGCTCCATGATCCTTGTCGTCGGTCCACTTTGCCTCCGTTGCGCTTTTCAGGGTCCCTTTTGCCATTGTCCTTCGCCAGTCTCTCTTCTCTCTCGCACGACTTCTGCCTTGAGCAACGTGCTATTGACTCTGCTTGCGCCAGCGTCCTCTTAAATGCGCTTCTCAAAGGAAGCTGTGGACTTCATAACGTGTCTCGCATGACGAAGTTTCTTGAACATGTTTTTCCCACCATTTTTGAATCTCGTGACTGCTTTTGATGACGTTACTTTTTCACAGCTGTTTTTAGATGATATTCATCGGCGCATTTAATATCAAGTTAAGAGACTCTTCTCATTCCCTTCGGCGTTCGTTTTAATGTTAGACAACATTTAATGATTTTGATACTCCATTGTGAAAGAAATGAAGTTTATTATCAACAATTGAAGAAAAAAAATTCTTGCAACGGGATTTCATAAGAAATTAATAACAGACTTTATTACCTTTAATCAATATATGTACAGAAATGGCAGTAATTTAACCATTTAATATTAAATATGAATGTTTTTGTCTCGGAAGTAACCACAAATGTTCAGAGGTCGACCAAAGTGCATGAGAGACAACTGTTATTTTGCATGTTAGAGTACTGATGTATCTCAGTTTATGTCACAATATAATTGTATTTCTTTTTTAAATTAAAGATAAAATTAAAAGTGTGCGGATTTTTTCCCTATAAAATATTTGTCCTATCTTTTTTCATAATTCTAATGCCTTTCTTTTTTCCCCACCTCCATAGGCCCCTGCGATACTGAGAGATGCGAAGGAAGGCCCGAAAGACTGACGGTCGCCCAAGGACGCTCTCTCCCTGACGCAGAGGCTAATAGCTTGGATAAATCCGGCAGAGTACAGGCCACCACTACAGTCTTTGTAGTGGAACCGACGTCAGCTGGTAAGTGGGCTTAAGGGAACAAGTTACTTGGGAAGCGGTCGGGAGGAGGCTGGAGGCCGTTGAAGCTTTATGGAGGAGAAGGAATGGGCGGACGAGGTTACACGGCAAGGATATTTGCCTATGAGAAATAGCCGTTGGAGTTTGTTTACGAAAGGAGCGAGAAGAGTAAACGAGAAAAAGAAAATGTGAAATGGTTGGGAAAAATATATCACAGCTGTGGAGGTGAGGCACTGCATGTAAAGGAGGCTCTGTGCTCAGACGATTTTAAGGTTAAATGGCTTGGATGATTAAAGAAGGGAAAGTCCATTCCAGTGCCTCGATGAGTTACTCCTGCAAACATCAGTTGGAATTTTTATTTTAGTTGATCATTGTTATTAAAGTAAGAACATGTTCGTTTAATTCGAATCTACGCCACTGATTATCAGAGAAATTTTTGGGGAAGACTAAACGATTGAGGGGCGTTTCATGAACTCCTGTTGCAAGCACCGAATGAAATAACTATGTCTAGAGTGTGTGGGTAGTAGCTAGAATAGAAAGGGTGAAATGAAGCAACCCCATACCAAAGTACGTGCACGAACCAAGAAGCTATAACACTCACAGGAGCTGGCTCCTCCCTCTGTAAGGGAAAAGGTGAATAGAGAAGCACAAATTATGCAAAACACACACTATCACAAATGACTGATAATCACTAAGTGACAATAATCTCTAAGTGACAACATCCAGACAATAGATTGGTAATGGAAGGAAATCTGAATCAATAGAGTGCTGGAATATTTCACGAAGAACGACCTGTGAGAAAAGGAACGAGAGAAGCGCAGGCAGAATCGAGAATGGAAACTGGGGGATGGGCTCCAGCCCCTTCCCCACCTCCCCAATTCTTATCACATCCGGGTCCTGTGAATGATCCTCTGTGGTTGACGTCAAAGAGGAGTTTAAAATACAAATGGCGGCGGCAGATAGGAAGAGGATATGACAAGACTGAAAATATAGGTATCTGCAGGTCTAGAACAAAAAAGTCAAATGTCTAAAGTCTTCGGTATCGAGACGAAATTTCCTTTGGGTGAAAATATATAAGAAAAAAATGATATAACCATGATATTTTCGGGGGTGACCACAAAGGGATGCTTGGATTTACATGTTGTTTTTCAACAATGTAATATAATGCACACAAAAATTTGCACATATAACAAATATATGCTGCACGAAAATCATACTGCTGATAAACATGGTGTAGAAAAGAAAAATCGACAAATAAAGTTGTACGCTGATTCACAAAACAATCCATTCCACAAGAAAATTCGCGAGTGAGGATGGTCGGAGTGGTTGGGGAAGGAGGCAGATGGAGACAGGAGATACGAGGCGCGAAAGATACCAGAGCTGAATTGCCCTCAGGACCTCAATTCCTGCCTGTGAAAGGGAAAAGAAGAGGAGGAGTCAATTGAGATGCAAAACCATTTAAGCATAAAATGCTGCATCGTTGCAGTGTTTGCCTACCACAGGCACTCTACCAACAGCTTCCAACACTTTGCGAGGTCTTACCACCAACAAAAAGGTTTTAGCTTAAAACCTACACCTAGTCCCTCTCACCCCACCTCCCCCATTGACACATTTTGAATGTGATATATATATTTTGTTTTTGACTATACGCCCCTTCCCCTTAGAGAAGATGACTTTAGAGGCTGTTATCATTGCTGTTGTGACCAAATCTCTTAGGAAAAATACTGTTACCCTCCCCACACCCTCCCGTACACAATTCACTGTTTATACATCAAAAGGTAAACAAAAGACTTTGTTGTTTTTGTGAGTGGGTCAAGCCTTTTCCCCCCTGTGAGAACGATCTGTGGTTAAGCTCATTTGGTAACATATAGGACCCCCGGCACTGTTGGTACCTAGTACTAAACACAAGTCGGTCCCAAAAAGGGAATAAAGCTTAGAATCATTCACAAAATATAAATAAATACACACACACACACACACACTTCAAATACTGCATAGTAATTTCGCATTATAGTTGCGTCTTTAATCATTTTCTCTGCGGGTTTCCTCCTCGATCTCTATGTGCATTTGTATAAAATGCAAAGAAAACAGAATTCTCATAGCGAGAGCAAGAGAGACGTGCTGAGCAGCGCAAACATATAACATTTTAGAATAAACACCAAGGCATTATTGCATCTGGAGGAAAAAAGGCGAGTTGAAAAGAGACACTGGAAACACAAAAACTCCGAGAGAACTCTCTCTTCCTGCCTGACCAACACCATCACATCCCTATTTACTTTTCATACAGGTAAGTATAAGTTTTGAGACTGAAGGCAAACAAGTGCACACCTTCATCTCGCTGGAAGCCTCTGCAAACACACTTGAAACAACTGAAACAGACACGTAGACACAGATGAAATAACACTTGTACACAATGACTAAATGAACTGGTGCAACCTTAATTCATTTCGCTCTATCAACAATGAAACGGGAGAAAGCCAGCAACAGGGAAACAAGCAAAATGGATAAACAAACATCAGAATGTAAGGCGCAGAACAAATAAGCTCTTTGGAAGGTGGGGGTCTTCAAAGGGAACATTACACATGTACGTACACACACGCGTGCACACATTTTGGTGCCGGTGAAGTTGAAAACAAAACTTTTCGAATGCCTGCACTTACATCAACATATCAGGTATGTACACAAATGTACTAAAACAATTTCATTGCATCCGTTCAGACAATTTTGTCGTCCTCAGTATCATGGGTTGCATCCGCCTTAGAATCATTGGAGAATCGTGTGAATTTATCATTTAGGTGAACAATATTGTTGAACCATCAATTCAGATACAAGGCGTGTAAGTAGCCATGGACAATCGCTGCACAATGAAAAATAACAGTGATACGAGGTGATGGAAAACAAGACATGTATATAAGCTATATATATAAGAATACATTCTCTCAAAAATATCTATGCATACTGTGTATGTAATTGGAAAAGAAAGGCCCTTAAGTGGAAAAACGTACAAATCATTGAAGGAAAAACATCGTTTTAATAATCTGTTTCAATAAGTCGGCGATTTATTAAAAAATATCTCAAATTGGTATGTTTCGGTATTCATTATGAACTAATATTTGTAGTTTTATCTAAAACTGTCGTGCAAAGTTCCCCAGTGCTTGGATTTTATTGCGTAATTTCCATTAATTAATTCAGTTGTACTATTGTAATATGTAACTCAATTTATGTTTTTGCATAAATTACGATGGTCTTCTCTACGGCTGGCAAAATAAATGATTAAATAAAATCAAGAATATTATGTATCACAGCCAAAAGAGATTACAAAACCTGCCATCTCATCCAGTTGTATTCCATTTCAGTGTCATGTACGCCTTTCTGAAATTTATTGTTAAGTCGTCGTTAATTGGCTTGTAGTGGAAAGACTTCTTTTGCACAATAATGATAATGTCTTCCTTTACCCGCGGTATCTTAGCCGCTGAAGAGTTTATTTCCATTTTATCCTCAAAGCAATTAGGGAGAAGGGACAAGCGAGCGAAAATAAAAGAGACGAAATAAAAGAACGGGAACAGGAGGAGAAGACTGATAGATGGTAATAAGGGAACAGACTACAAAGAAAGATTAAAGAATCATGACGTCAAAACAGCGAACGAGATAAAGGCCACGAGAGAACGAGCGGCGGGACAAAGATTAGAGGTGACAGAAGAAGGGGATATAATAAATGAGCAAATATCAGATAAAAGGGTGCTTAAGAGGAGCTAATGATTGTAGGGAGAGGGAACCAAAGAATACGGCATGATGGATGATTTGGCATTTCGCTGGGGGAAGGGAAACGAGTTTCCAGGAAAATCCGTTTCCGGCGTACCATCACCTACACGTGTGGTATTCTACCCTTGTTCGATGGGGGGGTTGGGGGGAGATGAAGGGTAGGTCGCAGTTAGAGGCGGGAGGTAGACCAAAATATGGAATTAAAGCTGAAGCCCGGTTGAAGATTGATTGAATCTGGGCACAAATATTGAAATTGCAAAAACATGTGGAGCTTTTCAGAGCTTTTCAGAGCGTGAGAGGGCAAAACTTACCTATTAAGTTGACCCATATGTGCTGGGATCCACCATTAATTTGTTTATGCTCCCTACCTAACCTTGTCTGTTTTGTCCTTTTTTTTCTCTTTTTTTTTTTCTTTTTTCTCTCTGAATGTATGAATAACTTGCTCGAGGCTTAAGAAAGTATAAGAAGAAAAATCCTGAACATCATCTTGAGATTTGTCTAAAAATATGGAACAGAAAGATGTACAACCAGGTAGGATCGCAGGAAAACATTGTTACTGAACTTTAATTCCTAGAGTGAATGGGAAGCAGAATTTGGATTAGTAGAAGGGGCAATTTGGGAGAAGAAAAACTCTCCTGAATCGAGTAAGACCGGAGTAAAATTTGACCCTAATCCTATTATGCCATGTACCCTTAACAAAATTAGAAATAAAGAGTATTGAAGAAAGGGAGAACATTACAAAGATACCCATAACAATAATTAGAAATAAAGAGTATTGAAGAAAGGGAGAACATTACAAAGATACCCTTAACAATAATTAGAAATAAAGAGTATTGAAGAAAGGGAGAACATTACAAAGATACCCATAACTATAATTAGAAATAAAGAATATTGAAGAAAGGGAGAACATTACAAAGAGTAAATGGAGTCTAAGAATGTCTGTGATAAGGTTGTGATACTAAGCTATCAGAAAGGGAATATAAGTCGACAGACCACAATAAACGATAAAAAAGCTGATGCTGGAATTGCACTTGAAAAATCAGACTGGTTTAGGATGACAGGAATATTAGAAATATAAAAGCTGGCTCTCCCGGAAAAATTTGAGGTAAAAGGATATACGGAAAAGAAATGATAACCATGGTGACGAGTGGCTTTAACTCATGACTGGCTCTCCTTAATCGACAGTCACAGTCTCTCCTTCATAATGCCGATCATTACGACATAAAGACCAGTGACCAAAAAATAAGACTGCTCTGGTATCGTTCTCGTAAACTACGCGTAGTTGACAGGAGAGACTGTTAGCTATTGATTAAGTTCAGACAGAATGCAAGACTCCCCTTCTTTTCCCTGAGTTCGAACTGTAAAAACTGAGGTTAACGGAAGGATGCTTTGAAATGGCAGATTTACAACCAAATGCGATACTATGAGGAGAGAGAGAGAGAGAGAGAGAGAGAGAGAGAGAGAGAGAGAGAGAGAGAAACCATTACCATCCCTGAGTGAAAAATCAAATTACCTCTGGATAAAGCTTTAAAACTTTTCCTTTTGAGAGGCAACGTCTTCACTATAAAATAACTGACGCAAATGAAAAGAATGCCGTTAAATAGATGTTCTTCTAATATTAACATTAATATAAAAAAACAAGCTAGACTGTCGCAATTATAAGAGGATAAGAGGATTATTTCTTCCCTCTTGTTTACGCTCAATATACATTTCGCTTACTCTTGTAACTAACTGTAATTTACGACGGGTAACCTCGTCATAGAATAAACAGGTTGAGAGGGTTAACCCTTTCATTATGCAGCTGTTAGTTGCTAGCTTATCTTGGGGTCCAGGAGTTCGCAGTGTTTTTGGCCATAAAGTCTCAGAGATTTTCTGTACTTATTTCTTAACATCTCCCTAGTTTAATCATCATGATATAAACTTGCTTTTTTTCTGTTGTTGCACAAAGTAGGATATGTGCTCTGAAACGCCTTAACTTTTGCAGCTCATTGTTTTATGCAGTATCACGGTAATTCACAACAAGGTGATTGTGTAAGAAGCTTAATCTTTTTGGGATGAAAGAAAAATGAAGCATCTGATTCTGACATGAATAGCTGAAAAAAAATATTTATAAATAATTTCTTTCAATGCTGCTATACTGCCAGATCTTGCGTTTTTTCTCATTACGGCTGTACATGGACAACAATCCAATAATTCAATTTTTTCCGGCATGAGGGTCTCTTTCTACTATTAAGTTAGTCTATCTATATTTATATCCAGCTTATAAGCCTGTGCATCTGTTTAATAGGATTAAAGTTTGGAATATTAATGGAATTATCTGTAATTTATTTTCGAACTCATGATCTTCTTTCAGTATTTTGAATATGGATTATTTAAATGAATGTTGATTCATTCCACTTATTTTAAGGTCTCTTTAACTGAGAATGGTATCCTCCATATGTGTTATGTCAATTTATATTGATTCATTCCATTTATTTTCAGGTCTCGCTAACTGCGAATGGTATCCTCCATGGCTCTGGATATTATGTATCGTTTTGGCTGTTCTGTTCATCATCATGATGATTATCAATATCTTCTTGTGTTCAGCCATGACTTGTTCTTGCACCAAGACAGAAGTCATCGAGAAGGAACCGTCGATCATCGAGGAGTACGACCCCTACAGGTCATGGCACGGTTCACAGTATGGGTCAAGGTATGTCACCGAATAATTTGGGTACTGAAGATGATAAGCATGTGTACATATGTACCCATAGGACTAGTCACCAGTGAGAAAGACGACCAATATAGTTCATGACATCTGACAAAAATCTGTTCACAAATATGCCACGGTTCACAATATGGGTCCAAGGAGACCACTTCATAATTGTGGTAGAGGATAGGTTTGCCATCTGCGCGAAGTTGTTCAAGGAATCCTCTGTCATTGAGAAGTATGATCCGTGTTGGGTGTGATGCAATTCACAGTTTGGATCGAAGAATAATCGCCAAATAATTATATGAGATGGTTTACTTCTGTATCGTATTATGAAATTATTTATTTCTGTACCCATGTACTCATATTATCTTTTAAACAATAAAGAAGGGCAATCAATTATTTTTTGACAGCAGAAGTCAGACAGCACAACAATTCTTCTATTTTGTTTCATGAAGCAAACGTAGTCTATGTTCAATGCACTAACTATACGTGCCCGTTTAATTGTTAATTCTTGCTTTTCATTGAATTTTGTTATATACCCCTGCATTTTTTTCATAAACACTTTTTTGAACTATTTTTGTGTGTCTTCATACAAACCAAAATCCTAAATAATGAGTTTTCCTTTAGATTTTTATGATTTCACTAAAAGAAATCACATTTCAGAGAGAGAGAGAGAGAGAATCTCTAAGTAAATGTGTCCTAATTTTCTTCAGGTATTCCCTCAACGGCAAAGGCTACACCTCTGGAGCATCGACAATGAACTCCGCCCGGTCTGTCTCCTCCCACAGCGACCACTACGCCATCGTGCACTCCCGCCCAAACTCTCGCTACTCCGGACACCACTCCCTCAAGCACGACAAACACCATCACCACCATTCCAGAGGACCTCCCTCCACCACTGGAAGCCACTACTCGGCTAAATACTGAAAATGAAGTGAATGTAGTACCAACATTTTCCATTTTTTATCCCTTCATTAGATCATCCTAATTGGTTTTCTTAAAATTTGGGAACCCCAGATATCGAATGTTTGCACAACAAAGGGACCTCCTCTCTTCGTTGAATGAAAATTCTTCTCATTACATCGGACACCCCGGTCAGTTAACAGGATTTCTCTCCCCCTAAGTTTTAGAGATGGATTTGGGAGGAGAGCTTAATCCTCTTGGGAAGAGAGGCAAATATTTACTTAGATTAGAAACGACGTACGTAAATTTGTATCTTTCTCCTAAATAAGAAAAACTACGAAGAAAAGAATGTAAATATTATTTTGACGAAAATTTATTTGATAAATAATAAGTATAGTATGTTTATTTTCTTTATCGTCTTAACAAAATTGAAGGGTTTCTAATGAAAATTATTTTTGACGGAACAACATACAAAAAAATATATTAGAACTGCATCCAGGTGCCAGAACATAATAGTCCGAGGAAAGTGTCAGACCGAGAGCAAACGCAGCAATGTTTTCGGGCTATTTTCATGTCATCTTAATTGAACCTTCTGACACTAATTGTATTTGACTGAAACGGGGTTTCGGTTCTATGATTTGCCATTGACATCTCTCACTCTCTCTCTCTGTTGATTTCTCAACCCTTTATTTCGAGGACTTGGTGTTTCCACCACGGACCACAAACTCTAATGCTATAACTGACTGGCAAAAGATTATTATTTGGTATTATGCATCAAAATAGGTGGTATATTTAAATGAATTTGATAATGCATTTTTCTTCTTTAATTACTAATTCATCATAGTTAGGACGATGCTTCAGCACACTCACAAACACACACACACACACACTTTCTTTAATAGCAGAAATCATGGGCATACATGAAAAACCCTGAAAATACATGAAAAAAACTTGATATATTTAAGTAAGCCACTTCTGACCATACTACCGATTTACAAGTTGTTAAAGCCTTGCTCTTCCAAGCCTCAACTCGTTTAGCAACCAGAATCAGCAGGAAAGTGGCGTATTTACCTCCCACTTGCAGTTTCCCCATATACGCAAGCGCTTTCTGTCACATGAGGGGCCTGACAGGCTTTGCTTATAGGATTACTATCCTTCACCTCACCGAGTTTTTTGCTGAACTAGTAATGCGCGGCCTTCTCATTTCAGTCATTCTAAATATCAGTAAATAGAACGAACGCCTTTCCTAATTTCTCGGAATAATTTACTAAGCATAATCTTTTTTCAATTTTGGGTTTGAAAAATAACGATGCGGAATATCAGTTAAATGCATCCAAAATTATACCTTCTAAGTGATAAAGCATAAAATAAACTCGTAAGAAACGTCAATTCTTGTGAATTCACCCGCTTTGCCAATCGATGATAAGAGACATCGAAACATAGAAATGACGAGGCCAAGAGTTTGTGGTCAGTGGTGGCAAGAGGTAGCGTTCTGGCACCTATCTCTAGTCTAGTCTAGAGTTCACTAGCCAGAAGAGCTCGACTAGACTCCAAGCTTTCTGTGCTCTTTAAATTTGGAATCTGGATCACGCGACGTATAGTACGTTGGGATGTGGGTGCTAGGGAATGAGGTCATTAATGTCATACAGCCTATTATGATACTAATAACAGTTATGCATAATGACAGTCATAGGGATGCTAGTAAAGTAACATTGTTAATTGTAATAATACTATTGCCTCTCCATGTATGTATTAACATTGTTATTGCAGTCCTAAAATAGAGGCTTTATTGTTTACTAATGTATAAGGTTTTTGGAGCCGCTAGATGAATGGACCTATTGCCCTAGCCAACAAGACTGAGGGATTCATCATTTTGTTTTGGAAACCTACAGTCAACAGTGGCTACCATTTTTATTTTTTGTATGACACTCATAGGGAACACTTAGGGTGTCAGGGCACGACGATGAAACCTTAAAAAGACTCGTTGGTAAGGGCTATAGTTCTTCATTGACTTGGTGTAGTTTTTTCATGAAGCTATAATGTGAGTGAAACTTGATCATTTGATGTAGTGCATAGAAAATGTCCACCAGTGCCTGACTGGAAGGAAGGAAGGAAGGAAGGAAGGAAGGAATGCATGTGTTCAAATATCGGAAAACGAAATTTCGTTGTAAAGGTGAATCTTCTTGCCCCGTGTTTTCTTGGAAAAACTAACAGCTTGACAGGGAAATATATTATGCCTCGCGCGCTCTGATTCCCTAAGTTATGGTGCCTATTTATTAGCGTAAGGGACAAGTAGCTTGCGTTTCTCTAACTCATTTTAAAGCTTTTACGAAAATTTGTATATTTCCCGTAGTTGTTTTAATCTTTACGGTAATCATTTCTGATTAACGAAGTTGCATGACTTGTTAATTTGTGTAGACCGGATTCAAAAGACAACGTTCGTCTCAAACTCTGATTTTTGAGAAGAAACAGAGTTCTAGTTTTGTTTGACTTTTGTTCCATCTTTGAAACTGGCAAAAGAAGAGCAAATATTAAGTAGTTTGATTTTGTGAGAATAAAGAGTTGTCTGGATTAGGGAGCTTTAGCTTTTGATGAGGGTTCCTTTTCAAAAACTCTCCTGAAGAAATGGTACAATTCTTTTGATTTAAAGCTGAAAATACTTTTTTACAAGTTTTTGGACTAAAATGGAAAGTTAGAAAAGAAAATAGGGATATATGCAGCTTCCAGAAAAAAATTAATGTGAGATAAAGACAGCAAATGCGATGGTTTTATCTATCTAATATGCTCATGGAAATATATTGATATTCAAATGTCACTTGGTTATAGCATCATGCTGCAAGGCACTTGTATGACAGCGATACAACAGTTAAAGACGAACGCCACGAAACAGTCAATTTATGCAATAATGGAGTGCAGCTAAACCCTGAAGATGATTTTTCTCTTGCACTCTGATTTTGGACAATGTAAAGGAAAAAATATGACTTCAGTGACAGAAAATAAAAGTTAACTTTTTAACAAGAAGAGAGATGAGACTGACATTTTTCGAATTCAAAACTGTATATTACAAATTTATAATGTAAATATCTTTATAGCTAAAAATACTGAATCGCTACTATATTATTTATTTGATAACGAAAATAACGTTCTATTTTTTCAACGACTGCTCATGATATCGCTACCCAGTGTTCGTCTAAGGAGAGACGTGGTGATATTGATAACCTAGGGTATTTTTAAGTTTATAAAAATTAAAGAAATAAATAAATAAAGAATCAAAGAAGAAATCGATCGCATTCCTTTTCATGAGAAATCTCATTCCATACGGATAAAACCATTGCTTCTGCCGTCTTTGTGTTCTCAGTATAGTGTGTGCTACTGCTGTCTCCAAAACAACATTAAAGTGAAAGTTAGACTTGTTAATAACGTAGTCATAAGGCTAATATCATTAACTCACCGCCATACTCATCATATTTTCACAAGCCATCGATTTTATTATATTGTTTGCTAACTTTTTAATTGATAATGAGAATTTTCATTTTCACCTTACACTAAAATATGAGGGTTGATCATCTCCCCCGTTTTTTTTCCCCTGAACAATTCCATTCTGTATCTCTCTGAGCAAAACAAATTTTAGTCTGTCATTGTGCGTCGGAATCATGGACCTTGAACGTAAATAATATATTGTAAATGCATTGTTTTCTAGTGTATAAAGTGACAAAATGATTTAAATCGTGATACTAAAATGAAAATATGTCCCCTTTTGAGTTTACACTGTTACTGGTAACTCCAGCAATACGATTACGCTACGGAATATAAGGAATCCGTACGCTCCACTCCCTGCAATTACAAAGAACGCTTTCATTTTAGAATTTAATTCCTAGCCGATGGAATCGGTATTCCCAAAGTACTGAGTAATGCCCACCGCGGGGAATAACATAGTCATCCCTAATCCCATCAAAGGGAGTTGGCATCTCCAGTTCAGTTCCCATCACACGTAATCTGTGTCAGTGAGTAAATTCTCCTGAAATGATTTCGATTTCAGTTTTCCCATCCAAATGTCTATGACAGGGAATTTGTAGAGTATTTCCATTGTATAAAAACATCAAAGCGAAATGTTCATTTGCTCAACTCTGTGAATTTCACCAAGTGCAAGAACAGATTAATTTTTGATCTGGCGACTCGTAATTCCAGAGTCGTGAATATAATTTTCTTTTCTGTCTTCCTCGCCGGTGATTGCTCGTTGCACCTCTGTTTTTTACATCTAATAATTTACTCAGTGTAGCAATTTAAGAAATTTTACATTCAAGGTAAATTACCAGCAAAATTTACGTGATCACGACATACAGTATTTTATTTGAGAAATTATGTACATGCATTAGTCTAAATATGTGCTAATAAGTTACCTGGGGAAGTAACAGTTTACCTGCATAAATTATCATTGTATGATAAGTTTTTCGATGGGAAACCATTTGTCTACATTACATACCAAAGCTTACGATAAATTTTATTCTTGGAAACTATGATTTATCATGATTCCGACACAGGAATGACCATGAAGTCAAATTTTGAGGTTTTATTTCTTACTATCCAATTTTGTATGGAATTGTATTATGCCATTCGCCTTATATTTTCTTATTGAATTGTTACTGATTGTTGAATGTGATTTACTGTTAAAATTTATAAGGAATACATTTTTATTCACAACTGATACAGAGAACATAATTTGAATAATGCGGAACTATAGATGTGTGTCCTCATACAAATGACTTGAAAGTTTGACAACGCTTTTGAGCTCTTTCTTGCTGCCGCCTAACAGCTCAGTTTAGTCTTTTCTTTATTCAAGAATGCAACAAACGCTACAAGTAACAAATGCTGTGTATAAAGTTTGTACAAAGACTTATACGTTTTTAATAAATAAAAAAGGTCAATACCTGTGTTTATTTAATCCTTCCGTCCCCCTCATTGTGGGACCACCTTGACATGGTGAGGGGGCTCTCGAACCTCGGGAATCTCTAACCAGGTTCGAACCCAACAGTCCCATATGACATTATATATTTTCGAGTTAACTTCTGTGGACTTTTCCATTTTTGCCAAAATTTTTGAAAGCAAATAAATGAGAAAACATATCATGGCTTAACGTGGAGTTAAATCCGAAGCTAAATAGTGACAACTGTGGTAGATCCATCATCTACCCGACAATGTTCGGACCTGTTTTTCAGGGGGGCCCTGGTTCTAGGAAGAGAACTCTCGGCATTCTATCCAGTTTGCCCATAATCTGATTAGGATGGGGATAATTGTATTAACGCAATACTCTTAGTCCTAGCAAGCGGGTTCTGCTTACACTAGGGCCATACTAATCATGTTATGCCATCCCCTTTTAGGGTAGGGTAGGGATGCGGACATTTGGGAGTCCTTTCTCACTTGTGCCATTGGCGGAAGATTTAACTTCGCGAAGGGCCAATAATATCTTTTCAAGATTTTTTTTATAAATCTCAAAATTTATGAATATTGAAATAAATGATTTGAGTAACCCTGGGCCCCATGATGGAAAAACTACGGCACAGTTGATGACTATTGGCACGTCACTCCCGAATTTCCTTGGTACTGCCACAAGTAGTGAAAGTACTATAAATGATACAAAGGAACACCCTGTTGCAAGTAAAGCAGCAGAGCCAGAAAACCAAATAGAGTGCATAAATAAAAAAGAAAGAAACAAAAATAAATTGGTAAACTCCAATATCGTAACAATGGAACCATATATGATAAAGAATAATTCTGAATTAGAGACAAATAATCCTCCCAACAATACAGAAAAATATATAAATTATAATAGACAAGCAACATACATAAAACAAGGACCAAAAAGAAACAAAAATTACCGACTTAATCCCACATTGGTACATTTTGATGACCTTTTTGGACCAGATAACTGGCCAAGATTTTTAGTCCTCAAAGCTGACAACAAAATCTCGGCAGCGATACTAGAAAACAAATTACTTAACATATATCCAACACAAGACATGGAATGCAGACACATCAAGGACAATGAATGGCTTATCCAAGTAACTAATAAAAAGCAGTCCACTGCCTTTTTAAGTATAACAGAAATAAATAATATAAAAGTAACAATTACAAGCCAAGAAACATTGAATTATGCACAGGGTACAGTCATCCTACCCAATAGGGAGCAGGAGCTTCCTTCAAAACAACTACTGTTAGACTCCTTAAAATTGAGATATAACAATATCCACGATTTAGAAATATACTCGATTTCAAGTAGGAAAGATAAAAATAAAAATATCAACATTGCCAAAATAAAATTTACAGGCCAAGACCTACCATTTAAAATAAAAATTCTTGGACAAAATAGAGAAGTTCGTCCTTTTGTTCCAAAACCACTACAATGTACACAGTGCTCAAGGTATGGACACACATACAAAAGATGCCGTAATAAGGCTATATGTGCAGTCTGTGTATCAGATGACCATACCACTAATTGGAACTGTAATCAACCAAAATGTATTAATTGTGGACTAGCCCATCACGCGAAATCTAAGGAGTGCTCATTTTACCAATATAACACAGAACTTCAGTTGTTAATAAATAGGACAGGAATGTCAGTCATGGAAGCCAGACTTGAGCTAAAAGTAAGAAGAGTTAATAATCCATCCAAAACCCCCACCTTTTCAAATGTGACTAAAAATCAAGACATCAAGCAGCACAATAACAAACAAGATAATATAAACATAGAAACTAAATATCATACCAATAATACTGAAACCCAAAATAAAGGTGATATTACAACTACCAATACACCACTAACATAGATGATTCAGTTGTCCATGGAAAAGAACTTCCAATGGAAGAGGAGTTAAATAATGATAATAATCAAACTGGCAAAAAGAAAAGAATTCTGGAAAGAACCCCACCTAAGGGAAAAAAGTAAATATTGAAAATTACAGTCAATCCAAAGAAACTCCAACTACACCAGGAGAACATTTAAAAAGATATTAAACTAACCTCATCACAAGGGGAAATACACAATTACCCTCAATCTCAATCAAACACCCAACATCTGGACATTAAAGATCACTCTTTACAATTCCCATCAAATAATACTAATGAAAATCATACCATTAAAGCAAACCAAAATATAACTATTACCCCCCAACCATCCACAAGACCCAAATATTCCATTAACAACAACAAAACAAATAACCCGTCAAACCAACAGTCCTTATCACTACAGAAAAGGACCAATAGAATTACAAATTCTTCTGAACCACTAATTAACATTACCAAAACATGCTTCATCTTGTGGTTGTAATGAATGCTTTGTAAGTACATATAACCAACTAACTACCAAGACAGAGGACACAGTACGAAATTGTATAGACAATTTTCCGAAATTAAGGAGGTGCCTTTTAACACACCAACATGAGAACGAATTATGTTCTGAATCTTTAAAATACAAAAAGGAAATTGTAAAATCAAAAATAGACTTGTTAATATTCAATTATGAAAAACAAACAACTGCAGAATCTATTAACCAACATACAAATGCAACGATTAAAAAACCACAAATAAATTCAAATGCATATAAACTACGAGGCAAAGTAAAATCAGCAATCAATTTACAGAATTTAACACCAGTTCCTCCCAATAATGGAATATAAAATCATTCAATGGAATATAAATGGTCTCTTAACCCGACTACGTCTGGGTGAATTACAAAGAATCATACGAGACCACAACCCAATGTGCATATGTCTACAACATATAGGAAGTGACCCTACAAATATCCAACACTATAAAACTGCCTGTTATTCGCCAACTGACGGTGGAAAATTAGGCACAGCTATATACGTTCATAATAGCATGACATATGAACCTTTTGACATACCATCTATGCCATATCAAATAACATAAATTAAACTGTATATGCCTGACAAAAGTAAAATCACTATTTGTAATTTATATAACCAACCAAATTTCAATGCAAATTTTAGTGATTTTTCTGAACTTATTAGCAAAAGTATACAGGAACCCCTACTTATAGTAGGAGATTTTAATGCACATAATCCATTATGGGATACTAATAACCCCACTGACACATCCGGAATCAACATAGAGAATACTATAATGAAACACAACCTGTGTTGTCTCAATGAAAGAGTGAAGTTCCAAAATATTTTTCAAATACACACCTAACCTTTTCTTCAATTGACATTTCATTATGTTCAAATGATGTAGCCGAGAAATTTGAATGGAACGTCCTAGACGATTCATACACAAGTGACCATTTCGAAATCATTCTGAATTACTTAAGTAATATCAAAATATTGCCACCTACAAGATATAATATTCAAAAAGCTAACTGGGATAAATATTTCCTATACACACGAAACATACCACCATTCCCACATAATGAAGATCACAATACTACATGTGAATCCTAAACAAACTTCATAATAAATGCTGCAGATAAAAGTATTCCAAAAACCAAATCACATTCCACAAAATCCCCTGTCCCATGGTGGAACCCAACCTTAACAACCTTAAGTAAAATAAAACATATATTGGGTCGCAATCTTAACAGACTCGAAAATGCCCTATAATATAAACATATTAAACAAAATAGTTATAACAAACATAACAATTAACCACATTAACCACAAATATACAGCCAAATTTAAAAAAACGGTAATAGCTGAAAAAATCGCATCATGGAAGGAATATGTCTCAAACACATCCACAAGGGATATCTGGCAAAAGATAAGGAAAATCAATGGAAAACATATAAAACCTCCAAGAAGTGCAATACATTTAAATGGAAAAATATACCATGATACTTATGAAATATCAAAAATAATTGGAAAGCATTTTGAAAACATCAGTGCTTACTCCAGTCTAGATATACATTTTCAAAATATCAGAAAACAAAAAGAAAATATAATACTCAATTTTGAAACTCTTGAAGACCTGGAATATAATTATATTTTTAACATGGATGAACTAGATAATGCCATCAACTCTTGTCATCCCTCCGCACCAGGATATGATAAATCATTTGAAATGATAGAAAAATTAGCTCCTATAGCTAAATCATAATTATTAAAATTTTATAATAGTATCTGGCTAAAACGTGTCTTTCCTGATAAATGGAAACATGCCATAATACTCCCAATAAATAAACCAGGAAAGGATGCAAGTAATCCATCCAATTATAGACCGATATCCCCAACAAGCTGCCTATGCAAAATCTTAGAAAAAATGGTTAATGCACGATTAACGTATGTAATAACCAAAGAATCCATTTTAACACCAACACAGTCTGTTCAATAGCTGGCAGATCAACCCCAGATCCTTTAACACATTTAGGAGATCATATCAAAAAAGGTTTTGAACAAAAGAAATTAACAGTAGCTAAATTTTTTTATATAGAAAAAGCATACGATACAACATGGAAACATAACATCATGCAAAAACTCCACTCCAAGGGACTAAGAGGCCACTTACCAATATTTATTAAGAACTTTTTAAAAAACAGAACTTTTCAAGTAAGAGTAGAAAATTCCTACTCAGTAACCTATAAACTGGAAGAAGGAATCCCTCAAGGTAGTGTCTTGAGGTGTACATTGTTTGTTTTAGCAATCAATGACATTACTATAAATTTATCAAGTGGTGTAAAAAACAGTTTATATGCTGATGACTGTGTCATTTACTATACGAGTAGTAATTTGAGACATGCTCAGAGAGTTCTCAGTACTGCCATTTCAAATATATGTAGTTGGACAAATTCAGTTGGATTTAAATTTTCAACTGATAAAACAAAAGCAATCGTCTTCTACAAAGACAAAAGATGGATAAAGAACCAAACAATCAAACTTCACCTTTACAGCACTGAAATACAATTTTGTACAAAAATCAAGTATCTAGAAGTGATATTTGATCAGCATTTAAATTGGAAAGACCACATCAAACACATTAAAGCCAAGGGCATCAAAGCCCTTGCCATATTAAAAAAGTTATAATAGATTACTGCTGTCCAATATATTCATCCGCCTCAGAATCTGCATTAAAACTCTCAATGCAGTGCACCATGAAGGCGTGCGATTGTGCACAGGAGCATTCCGATCGTCCCCAACAAACTCACTTCTGGTAGAGGCAGGTGTTTTGCCCTTGAAACATCACCGTAATTTGATAACAATACGAAGAGGTCTTTCAATGCAAGCGGGATCGTCTCCTGCAGCTGACTGCTTCCAAAACTGTAATCCAGTAACAGCAGTTAATAGTACTCCCCCTTTCCCAAAAAGAGCTAGATACATAATGAACTTGCATATCATAGATCCAATTTTTCATCCACCAATGGAATTGCCACCACCGTGGATTTTAAATCGAATAAAAATGTGTACCCGCCTGTCTTACCTACTCAAAAAGCAAATGGCAAGTACAGAAATGTACCGCCAATATGCTTTGGAGCACATTAGAAGAAAAGAAAACAAATTTATGGTATATACAGACGGCTCCAAAAATAATGTTGGAGTAGGAGCATCTGCATATTCGAAAAATATGTTAAAAAAAAAAGCCTACCTTTAATATCATCAGTATTTACTGCTGAAGTCACAGCCATACAGATGGCTCTTGATATGATATCTGAGGCAAAAGTAAGTGTCTGTTATTTCCAGTGACTCACGTAGCGCTATAGATGCTATAAGACAGTATAAATCAGGAAACCAAATAGTGCAGGAAATACAAATAAAAATTCATCAAATCCTCCAATCAGGATTATCAATGGAAATATGTTGGATCCCAGCACACGTGGGAATAATAGGAAATGAATTTGCAGACTCAGCTGCCAAATTAGCGCTATCTCTCCAACAATTACACATGCCCCAGTGTCAGACTGGGTAAAATCTGTTAAACCATTGATTTACCAGGATTGGAAAGGAGAATGGGCCTCGGTGCCAACAACAAATACACTTAAAAACATAAAAACTGAAGTGTATGCATGGAGGACATCCTCACAGGAGGAAAGATCAAAAGAGGTGATCCTAGCAAGGCTCCGTATAGGACACACAAGATTCTCGCATGGTCACTTGATGTCAACACCACATGCTGACCCGATGAAGTGCAACAGATGTCAAACACCCACGACAGTACAGCATTTACTTGTTGAGTGCCCAAATTGGACCCAGCAAAGATCTATTTATCTACAGAATTCAAAAATGAAAAGTATTCTTGCTGAAAGCAAAGATTTTTCAATTAATAACATCATAATTTTTTTAAATAAGACAGGTTTCCCAAATAAAGTCTAAATTTTTTTAACTAATTAATTAATTAATTAATTTATTTATTTATTTTTAATTATTTATTTATTTATTTTCTCAGGATTGATCCCTGAGAACCAGCCCGAGAAGAGTCTACTTGAGACTCAGAGGTCTGGAACCCCTAATAATAATAATAATAGTCCTTCCGTCGCTTAGAATTATCTCTAATTTCAAATTATCCCGTTCATTTAGGAGACTCTGAGGTGGAAATGATTGAGAGCAACAAATTGCAATAATTACCATTTATAAAGTTAAGAGCTAGTTACAACATGTGAATAAAATGAAATCTTCCTCTCTACCAGAAGATCTATAGCGATGGAAATTGACCTTACCATAAAGAATGGTTTAGGAATATCATCGCAAACCGTTTCCATTGACGAGGTTGTTGGGCCTGTTCAGACTTTTCCTTGTAAAGGAGAGTAGCCTCCCATTCTCGGCGAAGAATGAGAATAATAAATAAATTGTGACAATCTACATATACTAGATGGATAAAATGACAAGAACTAATGTCGCCCTACTTGAAAGGTCAAATCCAGGTAGAAAAAAAAAAAACAAGTCATAAGTAAAAATGTCACTGGTATAAAATAAGCCACAGAAAAAGAGTCACAGGTAAAATGTCACATTAATCTTTCATAGCTAGTGACCCTCAATGGTTTTAATGCGGTTATGTATCCACCTTTGAGGCGTGTTTAGTACAATCCCGTTGGGGAACACCGTAAAAACATAAACAACAGAGACTGTAAATATCATAAAGATGATGACCCACAAGAAATATTGGTCCTAGATAACGACCGCCGAAAATCGTTGGGGTCACTTTGTAGGAAAGATCCAAAATATTTTGTTTTAGTACTTCAAGTGCCGTAATTGCCACTGTAAATTGATGCGACTTTTTTCCTTACCGTTTGCTGGCCAAAATTGCTACTTTTTTCCGCCTTTTTTCCCTGTGACTTTATTACCGACCATCGAAAGGACATGTCTTTTAGTTCAACAAGTTTTACTTGTAAAAAAAAAAAAAAAAAAAACTGTAGTCAAGTCCAGAAGCACAGTCAGTTGAAAACTGAGTCGGGGGGATTTTCCCAGAAAAAAAGTGCAATCAGGCGATGACCCCACACATCCTTTATCATAAAGTTTGTCCTTCCATGTGACACCAGGCCACCAAAATCACGGGTAAACGACGAGGGAAAATGTTATAATATTAATTTCTACTGGTACGAGTGTCAAAACCCACACTCAAACCAAGCCACGCGTTCCGATCATACAGCGCCTTTGCACTGAATAAGTTTACAAGGCACAGGAATAGGTCTAACCCTGTAAATCACATTGAGTTTGATATGGACCTCCAAGTTTGGACGCCGTAAAATGGCACCGGATGTAAAAATAAATAAATAAAATAAAAATGAATAAATAAATAAATAAATAGCTCTCTGTTTGAGGAATACGAAGAGAATAATGTTGCATTTCACAGAACTTTGACATAAAAATCTGTATCAGGTTCCCAAAACTTCTTGGTTTTACGAAAATTAAAATGGAAATTTATCGGCTTACCCTGATGCACCTGTACAAGATTAAAGCGTGTTCCTTAAACCTATAATACAAGCCCACAAATCCCATATGACTCGCAGACCATAAAGGCAAAGTGTGTTTGTGTGTTCAGCAACTGACCTATTACTATGACTTCAGGGACAGTGCATTCATTCTCTCCCCGCAATCTCTAAAGAGCCAGACAACAAAGACCCAGACAGGACCAATAAATTCCTCCCCTAAATAAATAAACGAGTACTTCAACGTAGTAGGAGGAGACAATAACGTGATGTATAAAGCATAAGATTTTTAACTTTATTTCGGCAGGTCCTTAAACTAAACAATATTATTATTCCACACAATGTGCGAAGACTTCAATACCAATAAATAATTTCATAAATAAATAAAAAAGTCCATCTCTAACGTTGAAATGGAAATGACGACCAAAGGCCAAATACATAGAGAACTAAAGCCTCGTCATAGAACCACAGA
The DNA here is from genome assembly GCF_015104395.2 of Macrobrachium nipponense. NCBI lineage: Eukaryota > Metazoa > Arthropoda > Malacostraca > Decapoda > Palaemonidae > Macrobrachium > Macrobrachium nipponense. The sequence continues at coordinate 59,546,354 of NC_087205.1, forward strand.
ATCCTATTTGTAATTGGTTCCTTCTTAAAGAAGCAATCTCAACTAAAAACAAGTAAAAAAAAAAATACGCCGAAGAAAATCGATTTTCTGTACTGCGTATATGCTGTATGAAAATCTCAGCCAAGGCTCATGTGTTGTTGGCACTCGCAGCGGTGCCAAACGCACAGTCATGGGTAACTTTAACCTAAACGAAATATAAATGCTGTTTGATGAGGGGAGGGTGGATGATCAACATACCAATTTGCAGCCGTATATTCTCAATAGTTTTTAAGATTTGAGGCAGGAGAGAAAAAGTGCGGACGGACAGAAAAATAGCCATCTCAGTAGTTTTCTTTTACAGATAAAAAGGAAGCTAAGGTACCAGTTCATTCTACTTAGATACGATGAGCAATGATGAAGATAGCGAAAAAATAATTGGTAACACAGAAGACACCAATTATACCCTTCAATAGATGAATTTGGGGAGAGAGAAAAATCACTTTCAATTAAAAAAAAGGACCACCAAACCACCCCAGCAGCCAATTAGAACCAGCCAATTAGAGACTATGTTTTAGATTTGAAAGTTAGAAACTATATTTTCGTTAGCTAGTTGTATTTGGAACAAACGCGTTGTAAACTTTTGTCCCATTACTCACTGACGTTATCTGGAAAATAGATAAAGCAGTACTATCTAATCAAAATTAATTAAATGAATCCAGCTGATTTAACGGAGTTTGTTAGTCTGTTAACGTTAAATAATAGTCACTACATTCAATACGAGTTCAATGAATAATAAATAACAGACTAAAGCAGATTATACTATATATATATATATATATATATATATCTATATATTATATATATAATATATATTATATATAGACAGTATATATATATATATATGGATACAATCCACAATGAAGTAAAATCTCTTGTACTTTAAAATATATATCTCTAGTACAGAATTAAAGTTTTCGACCATCAACTGTGGTCTTGTTCACTAAAATGTGATATGTCACCTCAAGGAACTAACAAGTAAGAGCACAAACATTTGAAAAAAAAAAAAAAACAACAAACGGTTAGGTAACAAGCTAGTTTATATTATGAATGATCAGGCGGTTGAGCCCTCGTTCTTTCCTGAATTCGTCTTGATCTTCGTGGGGGAATGTTTCTATTGTCAACTGCTTGTTCTCTGCTGGTTGGGTGGTTAGTTGGAGAAATGACATGTGCTCTTACTTGTTAGTTCCTTGAGGTGACATATCACATTTTAGTGAACAAGACCACAGTTGATGGTCGAAAGCTTTAATTCTGTACTAGAGATATATATTTTAAAGTACAAGAGGATTTTACTTCATTGTGGATTGTATCCCCATTTACTTAGAGGTACGACATATATATATATATATATATATATATATATATATATATGTGTGTGTGTGTGTGTGTGTGTGTGTGTGTTTGTGCGGGTTTTGGGGGCCCGTGCAGAAGAATTTCTTTAGTTGCTGTTAGGGTTGCGAATTTAATGCTTTCATAACGTCACTCTATAAAGTTCATGAGGGCTGTTATTTTTGTATAACAACTTTAGTTTCGGTTATTTCAGCAGATAAGCACAACTGCTTCTGCTTATCTGTTACATGTTCAAAACGCAATTTTGATGCCAATGTAGAAGAAAACTTCTTTCTATGGGGTTGAGATAGTGCCATGAAAAACAATTTCCCGCAACAAAGGAACACAGAAATGTATAGGAGAAAACAGCAGCAGGGACCCTAAACAACACATCCCACTAAACCTGGTAATCAGAATCGAATCACCTAACCTATACTCTGTTTTTTTTCATCTGTCCATCCGGCTGTGGGGTTTTTGTATGGTAACACTGCGTCCCGGGCTTTAAATAGTTACGCTACGTGTAAGTTTTAGGTAAATAAAAGGATATTTGGGTGAACATTTGCAACTGAAAAGTGTTTTAATAATTTACTGTATGCGAATTACACCATTAATATTCGAAATAGGTTATTGTTATTATTGTGAATGTAAGCTCCCTTTTCGGGGTGGCGAATGGAACAGCCAGACGCAGTGGCGGGAAAATTGCTTCTCTCGCTGTTCACTACGGCAAGATGTCAACGTATTACTTCATTATACGTAAGTATATCAGTATGTACTGTTAATTTTCATAAAGTGCGTTTCAGCCAGATACGATATGACGTAACTTGGTTTAGCATCTGTTTGATGGAATTTGCGTCTGGCTGTTCCATTCGCCACCCCAAAAAGGCAGCTTACATTCGACAATAATAACAATATCCTATTTCGAATATTAACGGTGTAATTCGCATACAGTAAATTACTAAAACACTTTTCTGTTGCAAATGTACAACCAGATATCCTTTATTTACCTAAAACTTACACAGCGTAACTATTTCAAGCCCGACGCAGTGTTACCAAACAAAAACACCACTGGAGGATGGACAGATGAAAAAAAACAGAGTATAGTCTTAACACATCCTCCACTTAACAGACACCCTCCCACTAAACCTAAATATACCCTATACTGAACTTAAACACAAAAACCACCACTAAACCTAACCACACAGCACCACAAAACATAAATACACCTCTCACTAAACCTATACTCACCCCCACGAAACTTAAACACTCACCCCCACTAAACCTAAACACAGCCCTCACTAAACCTAAATGCATCCCACGCTAAACCCAAACTGACACCGTCCACTCAACCTAAACACCCCTCCCACCAAACCTAAACCCAACCCCTACAAAACCTGAACAGACAACCCCCCACTAAACATAAACACACAACTTACTAAACCTAAATGCACCCAACATTAAACCTAAACACACACCCTCTACTAAACATAAACACCCCTCCCAACAAACCTAAACACACCCCCACTAAACCTAAACACACACCACGCACTAAACCTAAAATCACCCCCTAATAAACCTAAACACATCTCCCCACTAAGCCTCAACACACCACCAGTAAACCAATACACACCCCACCAATCTTAAAAACATCCTCCACTAAACAAACACCTCTCCAACTAAACCTAAACGCACCCTCCATTAAACCTAAAACAGCAGCCACAAAAGCTAAACACACCTTTCACTAAACTTAAATGCACTGTACCTAAACTCATCCCACTACACCTAAACACACACCCCCGACTAATGTTAAACGCACTCTT
>NC_087205.1:59554535-59560177 GCF_015104395.2 Macrobrachium nipponense
CTTCCATGGAAGGATCCATGTCGCCTTACCTCTTACTTCTGTTGAAGTTTTAGAAGCTTGAGCTATCTTGTCCAAATGATTAAATAATTTTTCATTCTGTTCACTAATATGGCATTTCCTAGACACGCTTTACTATGGACCTACTTCAATAATATGAATATATTCGGTGTCGGACACTTAACCTCGTTTTAAGGTCACCACATCCCACATTCATTCTTTGAGGATCATTAATCCTCATTCAATTCAATTTAGCTGATTTCTCTCCTAACAATGCTAAGATGTAGATTTCCATTATGACTTTTCCCTGGAACCGAATAATCTCCCTTGTTTTACTGCAATTTTCATTTTGGTTATATGTAATAGTATGGGTTTCCTTTCAGTTTACCTTCGCCAGATTAGCGAACGACAGGTTAGACTGTTCATACTTCAATAACAACATCAGAAGAGGGTTGTTACTATCACGTAATACAAGAGATATTCACTCAACGTAAGTTCCAACAGCTTGTTATAAAATGAACTTGATTGCGCCACTGAGAACTAGCAACGATAGGGATCTGATCTTTTTTGTAGAAAAAAGGCAAAATACTAGCATGAAAACTTCACGTTTAAAGCTTCTCCTCGAATATGAGGCTGGGTAATATTTAGAAATTCCCCAATAAGATCCCCATTATCTGGTCCAGAAGTAGTTTGGTATTTTATGATTCGCATTGTTCTTTTCAAAGTATCTGTACTTGGAAGCTTCCCTGCTCCTGCTTGACTGCATCCAGCAAAAGCAACTGATAATATTGAATGAGTCGAGTTTGTTGAATTCTTCGCTTTTATACGAACTTCTTCACAAATCTTTGCTGCCTCGATATTGGCGGCATCTGCAAAATGATTATGCTCATTCAGTCTTAAAAATTTCGTCTCCCACTGTAGTACTTCGTTTTCTGGTACTGCTCACATTTCCAATGTATTTCTTCTTTAATTTGTCTTTCTTTAAAGTAAACATGGTTACTAATACACAACATCTTCATTCCTTTCTCACTCTGAATGAACTAATGGGCCATTTTAAACAAGTGTGTTAGGTATATATGACTAAAATAGCCAGTCAACACTGAACCATAATGAAAGTTTTGCGGCAAAGGCTTGAGAAAGTTTAAATTTTTTTTTCAAACGATCCATTTATACCATTTGGGAAAATTTTCAAACGATTGTCAGGCGGTAAACTGCTCCAAAAAAGGAAATGCGGTGAATTGTTTTGCGATGAATTGTTAGGAGGTGAACTGCTTGACGGTGATTCGCGGCACCAGTGCAACAAGAACCCAGTTACTTTAATGATACACTAAACATCATTGGGTTTGTGCTGTTACAGTTATGGCTACAACATCGATTTACTTTTTATGTTTATTATTCTTTACTGAATTCATTAAGTAAGCACATGCATGGAGTCCACGTTTTCCTCCTTGTTATCTCGCATCATCACATGCCATTCCTATTAAGAAACCCTCGATTTTCTGTGTTGATATTTGCACTATGGATTATGTGAATAATCCATTAAATTGAATATTCCTTCCCATGGAAAAACAAATCCACAGATATGTATATGTACATATATTTAAGGATGAATTTCTACAGAAAGCTCTCTGGAATCTGTTCGATTCCCTTTTGAATCTGACGCATTGATATAACACCCCAACCAAGTTGTTTATAAACTTAAGAACTGGTCGTTAAAGCCGTCGTTTTCTGATGAAAGCCTCACCAGTCGTCTGGAGCGTCTAATTGAACTGGTCTTTGCCCTCTAGGCTGAGGATCTCTCAGCAGCCGACATCTGGCGGGGCTTTCATCAGAAACCGACGGCATTGCCTGATATATGTTTGACGCCCGATTCCTTTCGTTATAAACAACTTCGCCTGTTTTGATTCCCTTATGTTTACTTGGTTGGGGTGTTCCATCAACGCGTCAAATTCAAAAGAGAAACGAAGAGATTCCAAAGAGCTTTCTGTAGAGATTTATCTTAAATATATATATATATATATATATATATATATATATATATATATATATATATATATATATACATATCTATATATATAAATATATATATATATATATATATATATATATATATATATATATACATAAACTGTGGATTTGTCTCTCTATAACAAGACTCATGCTACTATGAGTATTTTTTAGTTCCTTCTTTACTGTTACACATCCCTGGCTAGATTAATCTCTTAAGACGTTTAATGAAATCGCTATTACTATCAGTAGCAAAATTATTTTTATTAAAATACTATGCAACGAGACTGAGTTTCTCTGCCACATCACAGAAATTTTGGGAACATTACCATCACCTTTCAGAAAGTAAATGTTGAGAGTGAATCTTAAAGTGTTTCGATAAATAATAGTCTTCTACAGATTTTGCAAGGAAACATTTATAAAACTTGCACCAGCATTAGTAATTGTTTTAACATCCAACAAATGATATATATAAAATTATTATCATTCTTTTCATCAGTTCACATTTTTCAACTTGCGACTGTAAACGTTTTAACCTGACTCAAAGTCAACAGAAATAAGTATTAGTTATTTAGCCTCAATACTTCACACGATATTAGAAAAAAGGATTTTGTCAAAGTCAAAACAAGGTCTTATTGTAAGGCTATTGTAAACAAACAACCCAATGTCTGTCAGGTAAAAAGAATGGAATAATTTTTTTTACCTAATTTGAATTATATATATATATAATAAGCAAGGAAAAATGTAAAAATTTACTTCACGGAATTTCACCAAAATCTCCCATATAATCTAAAGGAAAGTCACCAGATAAATGTCCCATATAATAAGGTTATTAAACCTGATAACCTTTCTTTATAAAATACATGAAATTTTCCACGTAATCTCAGAAAATGATGAAAATGATATTTCATCCGGTTTCTCCATAGAGGTAAACGGGACCTTGACAGTAATTTAACCTTAACGGAAAATAAATTAAACCCTTGAGTCTCTACCCGACATCACAAAAAATGGAAAAATGAAAGATAAATAAGTCATTAACAGATCCTCCCTTATATCTAACAGTCAGGTTCGCTTTCATGAAAATTAATTTTCTTTAAATAGATGTTAGGGAGAAAGCAATCATTTCTCGCGAAATGAGATTTGGAAGATGTCAAATAATTTTCCATTATAATCTGAAGTTGCTTATTGTCTTCCTAAGTGCTTAAAAGTCCATACCTATACACTTTATGACAAAATACTATGTGAATTGTTATTGAAGGAAGCCAGTTTCACTTAATAAAAGAGCAATTCTTTTTCATGATGATCTATCCGGATAAATCCTCACTTCATCGAAGAAATTTTCTTCCCTAATAAGGATGATTCTTAGTGCAAACAGTATTGCATAATACCGACATAACAGTATATGCTAAATATTAAATAATAAACTTTTCGAGGTCAGATTCAGTATTACTGTAAGGAACTTTGACTTGTACTACATACGAATACATAAAATATTTACCTTTGAACTTGCTAGATTATACAATAGTAAACTGAAAATGTAACGGACGTAAAGAAATGCCAGTCAGTGGTATTTCTTTACTAATAATTACCATGAATGACAATGTTGAGGCAGTAAGGGCTCACAAGTAAACAGAGCCTAATTACTATTGGATCTGCAAGATTTGTGGGTATGCCTAATAGCATCACCTAGAAGCACTTCGGTTTGGTGATCAGTACATATTTGGCTATGTTTAGACATCCATATTTTACTTGCTTCCAATTTCTGGACAATTTTCTTGTTTAACTCCCTGAGTAGCCACTTAAAAGGGTTAAATATGCTTCTTGTGAAATACAAACAAAAGCCATATTTTTGGGACTAAACATTGTTCTAATTGAGTATTTTTTTTTCAAAACTAAGAGAGATTTGATTGATGATTTCGAAATAAAAACTTGATATTTCAAGCGCGCCTCTTACATAGTTGCATGTTAATGGTATGATTTGAGATTCATGGTCCTAACTGGTGGCATGCAACACCTTTTGTAAATTCTTTAATCTTGGAAAATATTGAACAGTTACTATGTCTGTTTTATTTTTTTTAAAACAATCTTGTTCTGTTTCTAAAAGGCTCCGAGAGATCGTCATCCAGAGTTCGTCTGTGGAGAGACGCGGTAATGTTTTATAGTGTCTTAACTCCACAGACGAGGTAGTGTTTTATAGTTTCCTAACACGTTTAATTTTTTTAAAATAAAAATTGGAATGGAAATGAATTCCGACTGAACTCGTATAATATATTCTTTCAGAAGGCTGATGTTTTGTCATAATGTTATCAGTATTTTGTATGCTCTTGTTATATCCAAACCATTTAGGTATTTTCACAAGCAATCTATATCCGCATCATTATATTTTCTCTTTCTAAATGATAATGATTATGAGACTTTTGTTTTATTTTACTTTATATAAAAAATGAGAGTTTATCATCTCTTTCGTTTTTGTCCCTAAACGAGTCCTTTTAGCTTCATACTAGAGCTTAAAATTGTAAAAAGTCGATGTGTGAATGCATTTAGTCTTTTAGGTATCAATTAAATTCTTAAGACAAACTGTAGTGCATGTGACCCCTTTCGAGCAAAAAATTTAGTCGATATGTAACTCCAACAATATGATTATGTTGAAAAAAGAATGTAAGAAAAGAAACGAATCCGTACACCTCACTCCCCGTAATTGCAAAGAACACTTTCATTTTAGACTTCAATTCTCAGTCGATAGAATCGGTATTCCCAAAGTACTGAATAATGCCCACCACGGGGGAATAACATAGTCATCCCTAATCCCATCAAAGGGAGTTGGCATATCCAGTTCAGTTCCCATCATACGTAATCTGTGTCATCGAATAAATTCTCCTGAAATGATTTCGATTTCAGTTTTCTCATCCAAATTTCTATGACAGGGAATTTGTAGAGTATTTCCATTGTATAGGAACATCAAAGCGAATTGTTCATTGCTCACCTCTGTGAATTTCATCAAGTGCATGAACAGATGAATTTTTGATCTGGCGACTCGTAGTTCCAGTCGTGAATATAATTTTCTTTTCTGTCTTCCTCGCCGGTGATTGCTCGTTACACCTCTGTTTTTGCATCTAATCATTTACTCAGTTTAGCCATTTAAAACATCTTACATTCAAGGTAATCAGTCACCTATATAATTTACGTGTTCACGATATATTTTATTTTGAAGAATTAAATACATGCATTACATTCTAAATATACGATAATAGTTACCTTGGGAAATAAGTTTGTATGCATGATTTACCACTGATATATTTTACTCTAGGGAATCATTTGCCAAAATTATGTACCAAACTTTTGATAAATTTTATTCTTGGAAACTGTGATTTACCATGATTCCGATGCAGGAATGATCATGACGCTAAATTTTGATATTTTATTTTTACTATCAAATTTTGTATGGAATTGAATCATTCCACTCTCCGCATTGTTTCTTATTGAATAGTTACTGATTCCGTTGAATATGATTAACTTGAGATTTATAAGACTACATTACTATTCATACAGAGAACATACTGTGAATAATGTATGAATATAAATATGTGCCCTCAGCCTAATGACTCGAAATTTTGACAATGCTTTTGAGCTCTTTATTT
>NC_087205.1:59560677-59578177 GCF_015104395.2 Macrobrachium nipponense
TTAAAACAAAGCAAAATAAGATAAAAATTACATAATTACTATAAGTTACATTAAAATTAACGAAGCAAAATAAAATATAAAAATACACAATTACAAGTCATCAATAACCTAAACTCGCAGCAAAATCTTAAAATATAGAAAAATACATTGTTTTTTGTCAAAGAGACCAAAAGAAAAAAAAAATCGAAAAATCTAAAAACACAGCAATTCAACATGACCTTTTCATTATTACAAGAGAGGGTTTATCTCTTATGGTATATAGAGACTCAACCCACTCCGAGCTCCATTGCGTTGGTTCTGCAAGTAAGGACTGAGAAGGAATCTACATTGATAGGATGGTCAATATTCTCAAAGTGTTTGACGAATGGCACAAATGGTGGTTTGCTTAATGGCCTATTTGTGCCTAACAGATCTTCCGAGATGTTCGAAGATGCGACCCTGAACTGTCGTTGAGGGTTCCAAAATGTCCTCATTTATTCCTGTTCAGTTCAAGAGAAATTTGATTACGACCTTAACATCGAGGGCTTTTAATATATGTTCAAATTATGTTAATATGACCTAGAGTTTAATTTCATCAAGCAGTGCTTATTTTTTGAACGGTTTTTTAGCAAAGTTTTACTGATACGTATATAGGAAAGGAGCTTCAAAAATTATTACTTCCAAACTACAACTGTCACTGTCAACACAGAGCAGTTATGTATTTTCCCATCACGTTTCTTGGAAATAGGTCCCTTTAATGTTAAAAAAAGAGTAACCAAACTTTTGCATGAATTCTACCCACAAGTAAACATTCGAGTAATATTTAAGCCTAAATCTACATTACAAAAAATTCTTCAGGTTCAAGGATGTGATACCAACTGAACTGCAGTCAGCTATTGTGTATAAGTATAAGTGTCATTGCTGTAGTGCAATGTACATTGGAAATCTAAACGACAGTTCAGTGTTCGCATCTTCGAACATCTCGGAAGATCTGTTAGGACAAATAGGCCATTAAGCAAACCACCATTCAGTGCCGCCATTCGGGTCAACACTTTGGAAGAACTATAGACCATCCTATCAATGTAGATTCCTTCTCATCCTTACTTGCAGAACCAACGCAATGGAGCTCGGATGGTTGAGTCTCTATATACCATAAGAGTAAACCCTCTCTTTGTAATAATGAAAGGTCTGTTGAATTGCTGTGTTTTTAGATTTTTCGATTTTTTTTTTTCTGCTCTCTTTGACAACAAACAATGTATTTTTCTATATTTTAAGATTTTGCTGCGAGTTTAGGTTATTATGACTTGTAATTGTGTATTTTTATATTTTATTTTGCTTCGTTAATTTTAATGTAACTCATAGTAATTATGTAATTTTATCTTATTTTGCTTTGTTTTAATGTATCTTATATTACGTCCATTGATTTTAATTGTAAATAATATTTCATTATAGATTGCCCGATGACGGAGGAAAGTAAATCTCCGAAACTAGTCGCAAATAAAGATGCTCTTCATTCAAGCCCTGGTTTTATATTTATTATTCGTCTCCGATTTCCACGGAACTCTTCTATTGCTGATATATATATATATATATATATATATATATATATATATATATATAATATACATATATATATATATATATATATATATATATATTATATATATATATATATAGGTATATATATATATATATATATATATATATATATATATATATATATATATATATATATATATATATATATAGATAGATAGATAGATAGATATAACTATCTATATATATATATATATATATATATATATATATATATATATATATATATATATATATATATATATATATATATATATATATATATATATATATATATATATATTTATAGTATATATATATATATATATACATATATATATATATATATATATATATATATATATATATATATATATATAAATTCAAGTTTGTCATTAGTTGAATAAAAAATTGTTCTAGCTCTTTTTCCATGCCACATCTATAAAAGTCCTTGGGTATTTAAGTTTCAATGCAATATCTTAAATAGTTTAATTTCAGCGTCAATAAACTGCGGGCTACAGACACGTAAAGCCCTTAGTTGATTTTCGAAAGACTGAAAAGGTGAAATTTCTATCATTTCTATGGACAGTTACATCAAGAAAATTCAAATTACAATTTCTTTCTTCCTCTACAGTAAATTTTATATAATGGACTAGATTATCGAGATTATTAAGGAATTCCTGGAGATTTTCGTGAACTGGCCAAATACGAAGATATCATCCTCATATCTAAACCAAATAACTTTTTGGGTGGGGCAAAATTCTTGTAAGAGTTTTTGTCTCAAAAATTCCATGTAAATATTTGCTAAGGACAGGAGATAAGGGAATACCCATAGCCATGCCAAACTTTGGTACAAAAAATTCCCCATTAGAACCAAATTTACTATCTTTGGTACATAACCTTATGAGACTAATGAGGTTTTGCTACACTTAAGGTAATGTCATGACTTTCTAATTCCTCCTCCAAATATTCAAGTAGGTCATCTAAAGGCAATTTAGTAAATAAAGAGACAACATCAAAACTAACCATATTAAAATCAAAATTCAAATTTAAACTATTCAATTTGTTAATAAAATCAACATTATTTTTAACATTCATGTCAGAAATGTTTTCCTACCAAAGGAGTAAGAATTTTTACAAGCCATTTAGATAAATTCTACGTAACTGAGCCCACTGGGAGTTCACATGTCTGTGTATGGTAAGTGTGGATGTTATAATAATGTAAAGCAATGTAGAGCAATATTTTTTTTAAGGCTTAACAATGTTATATAAGAGTATAGTATGTATTCTCCGATTTAGAAAAAAATCGTATAAAATCAGGAGTTAGGCACTACACATCATTCGTTTTTGTTTTTTTTTTTGTTTTTTTTTTTGCCTGAACTCCTCTTATCACATACGGTCTTTAAAAATTAATGTTTAAACAATGACTTTCTGGTGAAAAAATATAGTGCAGAGGGAGAGAAGATAATAATTCGACCCGTAACCAAAAAAAAAAAAAAATGGGGAGTATAAATTAAAAATTCTACTGTTACAAAAAATAAAGAAATCATAGAATTTATTAAAAACTGAATAGCATGAAAGATCTAGCCTAATATTTTAATATGATGTATAGGTTGTAATATATTGCACCACTTCATTTTCGCAGTAATCGGTAATTAATTTTGACTGCTGATTACTCAAAACTAACGGGGGCGGGAAGGGCTGGTTTTTGTAAGTCGTAACATCATCCAGTACGGCTTGCATACGTAATATGTAGTCGCCTTTATGTTAAATTACAATACCATTCGACTTTGTAATTCCCATATGTCATTTATTCGAGCTTTGTAAACTTATTTATATATATATTTTTTTTTTCAGTCTGCTAAGTAAAGAACAGGAAGTCGAGAGGCCTAACAAAAACCGCGTTGTTTCTCTGTCCTTCGTGGAATTTTTTTTTATTTATACAGTAAGAAAAGGACTCTTAACAACTTGAGCTGTTGAGAATCTGGACCATAATCCAAGCTCCACAACAGCACAAACTCCTTCCATGGACAGGCATATCTTTGTTTTCCATCATCCGAGCACTGACGAAAGGGTGAGGACAGAAACTTGCCCCAAATCATCCAAAGCGGAACAAAGTAAAAAAGAAAATGCACCTTCTCTTCCTTAATATTGCACAAATGTTCCCCTTGCTCTTTTTAAACATGAGAATTCCCTCCTTTCATCCGGTGGAGGTGCAGGACACCAACAAGTTGTGCTTTCTAAGCATATTTCTCTTGAGTAGAGTGGCTTGAAAAAGTCAGTCTGTCAGACAGGAGTGAAAAATGATGTGTCCATATCATGGGGCAGCGCATCATGCTTCTCAGAAGTGACAGGCCCTCTTGAGATAAGCGTGTCATCAACGTTGCCTCTTTTTCAAGGGGCAGGTCATTCAGTTGCAATGATGAAACATGCCATGGATACTGCAAGAGCAACACACAGTTTTTCAATCTTGGCCAAACCCCAGTTCCAGTGGTTGATCAGCCAATATTGCAATTGCAAGCAGATCCAATGGGAATGGCCATTTCAATATGGTAATATGGTTATCATGTTTTGAGGGCTGTATTTAGAAATGGCAGCATTCAAAATTCTTGGCGATCTCTTGAAAGCCAGTGGCTGGACTGGTGCTCTTGCTGAAGCAGAAATAGCTACTCTTGGAACAGCGATTCGTTTATTTCAGTTTCACATATGAAGACATGTCTAGCCGCCAGGTGACAGCTTCCAGTTTATATCAGCTTCACAAGGCCACCTATATGGCATATAACCAGGAAGCAGAAGAAGAAAGTGAGCTAAGTTGTGAAAGCTGGATCAGAAAACGAGTCCGTCTCCATAATTCTACTTTTGGAATCTTGTGCTTCAGCTAGAACTTCTAGTGTTCTTTTTCATCAGGTTATACCGGGAGACTAATTTCAATTTCCACAAAGACGTGCTGCAGGACCATGTACATTGTCAGGTGGCTTTTAATTCATTTGAGAGACAGGGAGGCTCTCCAAAATGACACAAGTGTTGAATTCACAAAAGGAAATTTCACTGTCATAAAACAACGTAGCAAATGAGACCATTTCTAATCGAAGGATTCGCTATCGTCAAAATGACTATCATTATTCATGTAAATTGTTATTTCAAGAGCGGAAAACGTTTTGACATATCTCATATGTCGAACGTGAAAGTAGCGCCTTTATGGAACTTCATTGGGAACATTTTCAAAACCGTTCAGTACCACCTTCACAAATTGAGTAAAATATACATTTATTACACACTATTATAAAGAACATTTCTAGAGACAATGTTATATATTAATAGTGCAGCAAAGCTGTTTTTTAGAATATGTCTATTAAAAAAGCTGAAAGAAAAAAATCGGAAAATATGCATTTTCAAGGTTTTAAGATCAACCTTTGTCGAATCATAGGTGCTATACTAATACACAAAATATTAGTATACCACCTATACTAAGGTAGTTATATCTACTTTAGTTTCATATAATAATTTTCTCGATAAAATGCTTAGTTCAGGAATATAAAGCGAAATTGTACAAACAAATTTCGATTTCGGGGTTTTTTGCCCCATAAAAATTTTGCTACTGCCCCGGACGCATTTTTTTCTTTTTTTCTTTTTTCTCAATACTAGGGACCTATCAGAACACATTGGTGATAATATTATTTGGTTAAAATATTTTTCCCGGTTTAACCCTTAGGATTCCCTACCTATATGGACTTTAATTGGGAACCGTTTTCGAACCATATTGAGTAAAATATATATTATTATACACCATTATATAGAAATTAGTTATATTGTAACAGTGCAAGGAAAATTTTTTCAGATAATGCTTATTTAAAAAGTTAAAAGTGCTATACTAACAAAGCAATCTATACACCAATATGCATTATCAGAAAAGTAATTTTATCTGCTTTAATTTCATATTTATATATGATAAAATTCTCGATAACATGCATAGCTTAGGAGTATAACGCAAAAATTAAAAAAAAAAAAAAAAATCGCTATTTCTGGGTGTTTTTGTCCACACTAAATATTTTGCTAGGGTCCCCAGAGGTTGTTGCTTTTTTGGGGGGGTGGGGGGCGGGCGGGGTGTAATACCAGGGTCCTATTAGAATACATTGGTGAAGGATTTATTCAGTTAAACATTTTTTCCTCTTTGACCTTTAGATTCCCTTACTATATGGCTTTAACTGGGAACCCTTTCGAACCATACCACCTTCACAAATTGATAAGATATATATTATTATACACTATTATATAGAAAATTAGTTATATTGTAACAATGCAAGGAAAATGTTTTCAGATATTTAAAAAGTTAAAAAACGAAATTCGGAAAAATGCATTTTCAAGGTTGTAACATTTGTTGAATCATAGGTACTATACTAACAAAGTAAAGTAATACATCATTATTATAATTTTTTTTTTTTTTTTTTTTCATTAAGAAGGTAATTATATCTACTTACTTTAGATATAATAATAATGTTCTCGATAAAATGCATAGTTGAGGAGTATAATACGAAAATGTAAAGAATCACGTATTTCCGGTTGTACCTCCTAGAAATTTTTCTAGGGCCCCCATACTTCTCTCTCTCTCTCTCTCATCTCTCTCTCTCTCTCTCTCTCTCTTTATATATATATATATATATATATATCATATATATATATATATATATATATATGACCTAATTTTCGATCATAGAAGGGTTTCTACCAGTACAATGAAACGCGTAAGATAAAATTAACACGTGTTATTTCTTTAATAGTTACACAGGGCCCGGGCCCTGTTGCTAATATTACGCTACTAATTATATGATTATTATATAGTCGGAAGGTACTCTAAAGGCGCTGTCACACTAGCAAAATTTCCGTCGACTTTTTCTGAGTTTGTCATCGACTTTCCAAAGAAGTCGACGTCATTCCGTACTCTGGTTGTCACACACGTTCTTCTTCCTACCGTGGTTGTCGTCGTCAAAATGTAAACAAACCATCTGAGCTGTGACTTCCCGGAATGATAAAACAACTATGCTTTATAACACAAAGCAACTAGTGGGTCGTGCTTGCATGTGTTTAATGATGCTGCATAGAATTTAAAATAAAAAGTCTTTGGGTTCGGTCCTGGTTAAAAAAACGTGAAAAGTTTTATTTAAAAAAATAAGCTAGGGCTAGCCTAGATAAGCTACTCGTAACCTCTTTTACACAACCACAGTCAGACTGTATTATAAATTTAGCTAGAGGAACACTGAAAAATTTTTAAAGATTTTTGTTTTTATTATTTGCTAATGCAAACAAAAACAATGAGTGCAGACCTAGGCTATATAACAATCTGATATTCACGATATAGCATAGCATGCTTATCTGTATAAAGATCAGCAAGTTCAGGAAAGTTTTCCGGGTCGCATGGTGATTTCTTTGTAATTTTTCCATTTAAGACCCCTTTTCATAAAACTATCATGCTTATGGTCACATAAGCATCGTCTCTCCCCCATATCTTCGACCAAAAACTGTTCTGGCAATCTTGTCCACTGTACCAAGAACTCCATCTTGCATCTGATTACTTGAAATGCGCGCTCTCCGTAATATAAACAAACAATAAAGTCGACGGTAGCGGTGGGTTGAATTCGATCGGTACTGTTTTCAAAAGTCGTGACGACGACACCGGAAAGTCATCGTCAAATTCAAAAGTCAACGGAAATTTCGCTAGTGTGACAGCGCCTTAAGGCGACACGCGCCGACCACTGTCTTCGAGACGCGCCCTGACCCGTCGACCATTAATTCCCTACTGACTCTTAACTTTTCAAACTGAACTTGTTTGGGTCACAGGTCTAAGCTGATTGGCCTCTTATAATTGAAAGGAACCAATAAGGGTCTTCGATGTATGGGACTCATTTGAATCACCCACGCCACGCCACCAACAATCATATGGGCATTCGATGAATCAGCGATATCTATCTGATCGTTACTCTCTGATCACACATAGCTACGCACAACACATATATTGTTATTTTCCTCGGGGGGGGGGGGTTTGTTTTCCAACATGAATTTTTTTATACAGATCAGTTCGCCACTCCCCCCCACAAGTTCTGCGTCCCGCAGAACTCATAACACTATATTTTTTTTTTTTTTGTATGCATTTTTCCCTTATTTAGTCTTTATCATTTGTGCACTGTTATTTGAGTACTTTACCGACCGAAATGTTATCAGAAATGCTATTAATAATTCATGCAGAATAAAAACTAAACTTAGCAAGCCAGGGTCAAATTGCGTGCTTACAATTGGCAATTTACAGTCTGTTCTGAATTCCACGCATCACATTGTAACATGTTCTTTAATGAAAAAGAAATTATGTAAGAATCAATGAAATAATTTTATATCACTACATTAAACACATTACATTCTTCTTAAAATTGGAGCACAAAAACCTGCAGTTCAAAAAATAATAAAATAAACAGATAGTACAAAAACCCGTAGTTAAAAAAAACAATAAAATAAACAGATTACTATCAATCATCAAGACCCAAAGAACTCGTACAAACACAATAAGGAAACAGAAAGTATGATTTGTCTCAATTTATGGACGAAAAGGTATCATCACAAAATCAAAATAATAAAAGATTAAAAAGGAACACGGCAGGTTGGTGCAAAGATACGTTTAGAATAATGTTCATACTTCAGAACATGAAACCAATATTTGCGACCTTCGTTCTGTATGCACGTCGGCGCACGTTAATGATCCCTAAACATGCTTGTATATCATCTTCACTCTCCTCTCCCAGGTAACCAGGCAGTCCCGGAAATGGGGGTACCGGTTTGTTCAGATGCCACATCAGGATCTTCTCTGACGGGATGCATGTGGGATAAGTGGTACTCGCCCTGGGCACCGGTCCTAATATGCTTTATCACCGCAGTGTCTTTTTTAATTTCTTTCACACGGTACGGACCTAGATAGGCGGGCTCAAGTTTATGTTTCTTCGGTTGCAGTCTTTTCAAATAGATCCTGTACCCTATTTGTATCTTAGACGTTTTGGTGTCAAGACAAATCGTGCTGATTCATATTGCGTCTGATACTTTTCATTTGCCCTCAACAGAAGTTTCTGCGTTATCTGAAATATTCTTCGGGTTAGGTTACAGAACATCACCCGGTATTGCTCGACACTATATAACGGTAAAGTTCTAGGGTCCATGATCACAGTATATGGCAATGAAGGGTCCTGTCCATACACTAAAAAATACGGGGTATCTCTTATGGAGCTGTTATACGCAGTATTAAGTGCAAATTCCGCCATTTGCAACATCTCTGCCCACTGATTCAGACTGTCTGCCACTAAATATTTCAAAATATTTGTCACTTCTCTATTATGGGATTCAACTAACCCATTGGCTGAAGGCCGGTAGGATGCGATCGTGAAATGTTCCACATTAAATAATTTTGTAGCTCTTTCATCACTTCATTAACAAATTCACGCCCATTATCACTGATTACAGTACGAGGACAGCTGAATTTCGTTATGAATGAACACAAAGCTCTGGCAACCGATGTTGCGGTCTTATCCACCTTTGCATAGGTGTGCGTATAATGCGTGAACGCATCCACCATTACACATACATATTTTAACTTCCCGTCTCCAGGAGGGAAGGGTCCTACGACATCGATATGCACTCTGTTAAATTCATTTTGCTCTACTGGCCACATGCGAGCCTTTGGAATAGAGTGTTTGTGGTTTTTCATGGTATTACATATGTGGCACTGGCTGATAAATTTTGTAATGTCTGTTCTCATTCCTATCCAAAAAAAGGATTCTCGTGCCCTCCTGAGGGACCTTTCTATACCTATATGTCCTACATAAGCACTTACATGTATCATGTGGATGGCTTTCTCTACCAAAGAGGGAAGAAGGACGACGTGAGATTGGATATCGCCCGGTCTCTTCTCATATTTACAAAACAAAATATCTCCTTCAATGAAGAACATACTTCTGGGCACCTTTGGGAAATCGAGAAACTCGTTACTCGCACCCCTTACATAAGCCCTAACCTGCCTGATCCATGGCTCGGACTTCTGACCCCTTATCACCTCTCCAACACTCCAACCACACAAATCAATCACACACTCATTTTCACTCCCAGGGCATTCGCTTGCTGACCCCCTAGGAGGATCAGCCCTTTCGCTCCCACGACTCGTTTCCCATCTCTCTCTCCCTAACTCTGGAGTTCCTGAGTTATTCCCGTTTTCCACATCGGCTGCCTCTGACTCGTGCAACTGCTTCTTCCGTTGTTGTTCCTCTCTCTTTGCTGCTCGAGTTGTAACTCCCATTATGGCACTTCTGGAGAGGGCATCCGCTACTTTATTTGTTTGCCCTGCTATATGTTCAATTCCTACAATATCAAACTCTAACAGCCGTTCTATCCAACGAGCCTGTCGAATGGTCAAATCCCCTTTCTTGAATAAATCTCTCAATGGGCGATGATCTGTGTTAATTTTGACCTTATGCCCTAGTAAAAAGTAGCTATGTCTCTCCAGCATCCATAGAATAGCCAATGCCTCTCTATCGAAGGTACTGTAATTCTTCTCTACTCCTTTCAATGCTCGTGATGCAAAACAAATCGGCTTTTCATTCCCTGCATCGTCAACTTGAGAAATCACTCCCCCGATAGCTATACTGGTCGCGTCAGTGGTTACTACAAATACTCGATCGAACTTTGGATAAGCTAATAGTTCATTACTAGTGAGTGAAATCTTAGTTCTTGAAAAGCCATCTCCTCCTCCCATTCCCAATGAAAATCTTTCTGCTTTCTCAATGAACCTAACGGTCTCGCTATTTTACTGAAATCTTTTATGAATTTACGGTAGTAGCCCGCGAGCCCGAGGAAACTGGCTACTTCCTTTGCATTCTTCAGTCGGGGAAATTCTCTAATTGCTGCTACTTTATCGGCACAAGGCTTAAGGTCTTCAGATGTTACGATGTGCCCCAAAAATTCAACTTCTTGCTGAAAGAATTTACATTTGGTTAGATTAATTTTCATCCCCTGTCGCTTTAAAGCTTCTAAAACTTCAATAATGTTCTTCTTTCGGTCTTCTACTGTAGCCCCTATTATGATTATGTCATCTATATATATGTCCTGATAGCGGAGCTAATACGGACATCATAACACGTGAAAAATGAGCAGGAGCATTCTTTACCCCAAAAGGGAGGTAATTATATTCAAACAATTGATCATTAGCTATAAAGGCTGTCTTTCCCTTGCTACTCTCGTCTATAGGTATTTGATGATACCCTGACTTTAAATCTAAGGTGGTAAAGAATTTACTATCCCTGACCTTAGTCAACAACTCTTCGGTAGAGGGCAATGGGAATGCATTGTCTTTTGTGATACTATTCAGCTTTCTATAATCAACACATAGCCTAGAACCATCCTTCTTTTTAACCATCACGATTGGTGAGGCCCAGGGGGATTCACTTTCTCTCATTGTCCCTTGTTTCCTTAATTTATTAATCTCTTTCTCCACTTCCCGCTGATAACAAACTGGTATTCTATAAGGCTTAGATCTTATGGGTGGATGACCCCCGGTTTCTATAACAAAAGGAAAACTATTTATTCTGCCTGGGGTTTCGTCGCCAATCGCGATTACATCTTGATAACCCTCTACGATTTCTTTGACAATATTCTGATAAGTAACAGGGGTAGACTCACCAGCTCCGGAGGAGTCTACTTAGACGTTCCTCACTGTGACACGTGCTACCCAAGGTCGCGAGAGTGTAAGAAGCATCTGCTATTTCACAAGGTTCAAGGTCGCATATCGACTCGCTGTCTAGTACGATACGTTGGTCACTGACATTCATAAATGGCAAATTAACTTCTCCCTGTATTACCTCACTCAGACCCGGAATGATAAAATCGTCCCATTTGTTATGGGGTCTGATCATAATTAAAGTGCCTTCCGGTATGCTCCGTGCGGGTGTCACGACGAGGGATGAGAGGGTCCGGGGTGGGTGCCACATCTTCCCGCCTCCTTGGGGCAGCGGGTACTTTTCCCCCAGCTCCTTCGACTTAAGGGAGACTCGTAGGCACCTCGGTCTCTCCCCCTCTGTGGGAATTCTTTGTCCCTTTAAACATACCTCGATCCCTTTCCCGGCTGTGCCAGCCACTATTATTTTGTTCCTATCCACAAAATCAATTCCTAAAATAACTGAAATTCCTTCTACTTGTAATGCTGGCACTACATAAAAGGTATGTGTCACCACTTGCCCATCGATGGTTACCTGTTGCCTCACAGCCCTCTGGGTTACCATCTGATGACCACCTGCAGTACTCAAAACTAAAGAACCTATCATCGGCTGCACCGATCCTGTCACCAGGTGTTCTTCTAACAGAGACACACTTGCACCAGTGTCGATCAACGCCCTTCCCTGTCGCTCCCCTACCCATATTTGCACAATCGGCACCACGGCTTCCTTCATGGATTGAGGGTGGGAGATAGGCTCTTGCCTTATCTTCTTTCCTGACACCCTGTACGACCGGGCATGGGCAGCGACAGGTGGAGGAGGGCTATACACTACTTCTTGAGGGGTTGGCTTACTTCCCCTCCTCCCCGACAATGGCGTCCCTTGTCCTACCTAGGGACACGGTCGTTGTTTGGAACCGTAGCCGCGGGTGTAGTTGGGGGTCCTCCCTACTCCTCCACGCCGCCTTCCCCTTCCTCTCCTTGGTGAGGGGGGAACGTTGTTCCGCTGGCCGTCGTCGTTTTTTGAACAAGCGCTCACGAGGTGGTCTGTTGCTTTGCATCGAAAACAACGTCGTGGCTCGATGAAAGAGGGGCACTGGCCATTCAGGTGGCCCTCTCTCCCATACCCCCAGCAACGGCCAACTGTGTAATTCCCGGTTGTTTTCCCCTTGCTTCTTCGAGGCACCTGGGTGCGTGACCCGGACCCCTGGATGGTGGGTGAGGCTGGCTGAGGATTCGCTGGGTCAGAGTGGTTAACCATTGCAACAACCAGTTGGGAGGTGGCCTGTGCCCCCATCCTTGTTTGCTGCGTTCGTCTGTGGTCAATAGTTGTTGTACCGTTCGGCAGCAAGGTGTGTAAAGGCCTCTTGTCGTCAACAAGAAATCCCACTACGGAGGTGGGAAGAATTCGTTTCAGCATGCGTCGACAGAAGTTTTCTTTTCCCTCTACAGTCTGGTCTTCGTCAGGGGTGAGGGACTCATAGTCCTCACCGACGCGATAGTAGAAGGCTGAAATCGACTCCCCCTCCCCCAACCTGGGGTCATAACCTTCCATTAGCCCCATTTTTTCCTCTCGATGTAGGGCAAACTGCTGAGTGAGGTGCTGTTTAAAAGTACCCAGTCTGCCGAATAACGGACGTCTCAGCTCCTGATCTGTCGTGCTGCATTACCGATGATCTTCTGTTTCGCTTGCACAATCTTTTCTCTATCTGTCCAACCAATTGTGGCATTTTCAACACACTTTATAAAGGTCTCGATCGAAAGGAAGCCTTCACCAGTGCGTAAGTTATCAAACTCAGGCACGGATCCATCTAGCACTGGCAGTTTTTCTATTTTTTTGTCTGATCGCACTTGCGTGAACGACGCGACGTTGGCCGAAATTGTGGGTGGGTCGACGGGATTTTTTGTTTGGGTATCTTTTGTTAATTTGTGTAACTCTTCTAACGTGTGTTGGATAATTGTTGCCACTGCCGGATCATTCACACTGTCCTTTTTCTCGGCACTGTTATTATTAGCACTGGTGCTGCTAGTACTGGCACTCCCGCCGTCGCGCGCCGCTTTTCTCCGAGTTTGCATTATTTATTTCACCTTCACAATTACGCTGTTAATTATTATGCACTGGCAAGACCCCACGACTGACACCAATTTATATGACCTAATTTTCGATCATACAAGGGTTCTACCAGTACAATGAAATGCGTAAGATAAAATTAACACGTGTAATTTCCTTAATAGTTACACAGGGCCCTGTTGCTAATATTACGCTACTAATTATATGATTATTATATAGTCGGAAGGTACTCTAAGGTGACACGCGCCAACCACTGTCTTTGAGACGCGCCCGGACCCGTCGACCACTAATTCCCTACTGACTCTTAACTTTTCAAACTGAACTTGTTTGGGTCACAGGTCTAAGCTGATTGGCCTCTTATAATTGAAAGGAACCCAAGGGTATTCGATATATTGCACTCATTTGAATCACCCAGCCACGCCACCAACGATCATATGGGCATTCGATGAATCAGCGATATCTATCTGATCGTTACTCTCTGATCACACATAGCTACGCACAACACATATAGTAGATTTTCCGTTATGTCTCACACATGAATTTTCTATACAGATCAGTTCATATATATATATATATATATATATATATATATATATATATATATATATATATTATATATATATATATAATATATATATATATATATATATTCACATCATCAACCAATCGTTATCAGCTGATGTCCTGGCATTGGAAATTCATTATCAAGGGCAAATTCATCTCCGAAGTACCCCAACACAAAGAAAAAAACAAAGAAAGGAGTTCACCCCTCACTGAAAAAAAAGAAAAAAATTCTGAACAGTGTTTTGAGTACCCCCTGAGGCAGACCACTAGTACCCGCCTGTTACGGATCTGAGGTCTCAGAGACAATGTTACGGTGTCGAAATATCCTGGAAAGGGTTGACAATGTTACGGCCTCTTGAGAGAGGTCCGCTTCAGGTTCGATGTGAAATAAAAAAAAAAATATTTCAACACAACAGCTGAAACTGGGGATATGAATATAGAAAGAAACACCAACACAACAAAGGTTTATTTACAAGCTTACTAACAAAGGTATATGCAGAATGGTATCTCCTATTTACATAAAAAGACAGAATCTTACACTGCATGAACCGGGGGAACAGTGAGGCAATTCAAATACTTGCTACTCGATTTGGCAATTCGACGCGCTGGCTTCATAAATGTAGAGCGGCAAAATGCAGTCGTCCTCTTGACTCCGTATTGCAGAAACTATTCTACTTGAAAGACAGCAACTCCCCAAAACCTGTAGCAGAACCTTTTCTTCTCTGAAGTCTGTCGACGTCGAGAAAACACGGCCGTCCACTCCTGAAAGACGACTAGACCAATATCCAACCAACTCTCGAACAACTCTTCTTTTGATTGATACTTCGTCGGTTCCTTCGTCTCTAGTCTCTCTCTGACGATCACTGCGCTGATCTCTCACTGATAATCTGATCTGTGGCTCTTACTAACTGGTGATCTCTCTCTTTTACGATCTCTTCCTCTTACGATCACTCTTTACTCCCACTTCCTCCGTCTTATTTATACGGCGTCCTGGGGGCTGAGCCTACGGCGAGCGTCACAGGTTCCCGAGTTTGCTAGAATTTCTTAGATGAATCTAGACGAGGTATTGCATCAGAAATCGCGGCGTTTCTCACGTAACATTGGCTCGTTTTTGCGCTCCACAACACGCCCGACGAATCCAGAACAGGCGCCTCCAACACGGGTGCGAAAACCTCCTTACTGCCGAACTTCTTGAAAATGCGTCCTCCTTTCCATTATCTTCCTTTGCTATGAAGCAATTACCATCACACGCCCCCCCAAAAGAGAAAAAAAATGAAATCAACTGATTTTATTTTTTTCTAAAGAGAAGCAAGAATTAAACAGTGGGGAAACAATTCTGCATAAAGCTTTAATCCAGTCAAACAATCACACTTCCCCACTCACACACTAACTCGTGCGATAACAGAAAACGGTTATTAGGCTACTCATTCTGAAAAAACTAGAGAGGCTATCTGCTATAACATTATCCTTCTCTCTTACTATTTCCGTTTTCTGAACTCTGATTAAAACTTATAAATACTAAAACACACCTTGTGTTTTATTAATCTCACTCAGTAACACTGTACGCCCTAGTAATGCACTTGAAAATTTTATTCACTCCTAAATGTCCTTGCTCATCATGTGCTAACTTCAAAATTAATTCATGAAGCTTCCTAGGAACTACTAATTGTTCTGTGACTTCCCCTTCACTACCTGACTTAGGACAAACATGACACAAAACTTTGTCCTTTACACAAAAAGTTTCCTTACACACATCATCGAGATCATCATCCAGCTCACACTCAAAAATTCGGGTTAGTGTCTCATCCTCTCTCTGCAACTTGATTAGCTCATCCTTATCCAAAATGTTAGAGCCTAATTCATCACCGTAACTAGTACTAGATACTGGTACATTTACTACGTTACTCTCGACAGCTACACCTTCCCCTTGGCTCTCACTGTCAACGATAGAGTTAGGTCTCTCAGCCACATTCATGCCAAGATCAACCTCGCTACCTCTATCACACTCGTTCGAATCCACGAACTTATTCACATTCGAATCCACGAACTTACACTCGTTCGAATCCACGAACTTACACTCGTTCGAATCCACGAACTCACTCACGTTCGAATCCACGAACTTATTATGACCGTAGTCTACGTCGGTATCTAAACCCGACCTAGTTACTACCATTTCAGGCACTGGAATATTCCTCACAACAGGATTCACATTCTTGGATAAAGCTAAGTCGTTACCGACAATAATGTCAACACCTTCGACGGGCAAACTGTCCACAACGGCAAGTTTCACTTCTCCTGGCACTCTACCTCTTTCTAAATTCAACTTCAACAAAGGACAGAAGAAACAAAAGTGTTAGGAAATCCACCTAACATGACTTTCTCTTCCATATTGATTTCTGCCCTGTTCGGCACACACTCACTCCTATGTCTCGAAGCAAGACCACTTCTCTCGAATCTACTCCTCCAAGAGAGGAAACTACGCCTTCCGACAGAAATTCACCAAAAACTTTTCTAGTTTCTCTCATCACATCATTCCTACTTGACAAAAGGTTAACTAGAGACACTGGTTTCTTACCGTCCTTCTTTTCTAATGCACAATTTCTCGCTAAATGCCCTTTCCCATTACATCGGACACAAGTTAATTCTGAGCCACTAGATGCCACCCTACTCTTACAAACCTTAGACGTGTGACCAGGTTTTCCACATGTATAACAGGAATAGTCACTTCTACTCGCATTGCTATTACTAGGACTGAAACCTTTACTGCTTTGTACTCTACCAGACGAAGGATCATTTCGTTTCTTACTAACACTCAAATTATGAGTTAGACTATATTCGTCAGCTAGCCTAGTTGCTCCTGCAAAAGATACTTCTCGCCTATCCTCTATATAAAGTTTAATCTCAGGGGATACGTTATCTTTGAAGTTTTCTAACAACACTAAGTTCTTCAAACTATCAAAATCCTCAACCTTAGCAGAAGTTAGCCAATCAAAAAACAACCTATCTTACTTCTTACCGTATTCTACATACGTAATATTTTCATCCTTTCTCAAATTTCTAAATTTCTTACGGTACAACCTCCGTACTATCCTATACGCGCTAAGAACGGTTTTCTTTCACGATATCGTAATTATCACATTCCTCCTTAGACATGCAACTTATACAGTAAGCACCCTACCACTCAAAACGGACTGCAATATAAAGTCCACGTTTCTTTAGGAGAACCTACTCTTTCCATAACTTCTCAAAACACATGAAATATGTCGTAACATCTTCCTCATCAAACTTTGGTACTAATTTTAGCACCGCATTCATACCTAACGTATCAGCTTCATTTTCGTTCTCGCCTGACCGACTGTTACGAGTACTTTCCCATAACCGAGCAATTTCCAACACTGCATACGCTCTTTCTCTCTCTCTTCCTGCTGCATTACCAACATTTCTCTCTCCTGCTGCATTTTCATTACTTCTCTCTCTTGCTGCATCTTCATTGCTTCTCTCTCTTTCTCTTGCTGCATTATCATTGCTTCTCTCTCTTTCTCTTGCTGTATTTTCATTACTTCTCTCTCAGCCGC
>NC_087205.1:59584012-59618448 GCF_015104395.2 Macrobrachium nipponense
CATCAAACCACAATACAATTAATGGATGTTTTAAGTAATTAATCAACAGATGGACTTTAGTTGTCAGAAATAGGCATTTACCAGATTAGCATCAAAACCTGGTTTGGGAATATGCATCCAGTTATTCTTTATTTGTTGTTTTTGTAGAAATGGGGTGACTTTCGATCATTCTAGTGTTCAGTGTTAAATTAGCTAATTGTGTAATTTCCCAAATTTAATGTTTATAAACAAAGTTTTCTATAAATACGTGGCCGTAACTATCATAGTATAGTAATAACAACTTGACCAGGCATTCTGAGCAAATAACTCATAAATGGTGAGGCTAGAAATATCGAAGTTTTCCAAGTAAAAAGTTTCCTCTTTTCATTATAGCCATTCCCTTAGTTTTATATGCTGATTATCAGAATGATTTCAAGGTTCAAGTGGTCTCGTCTAACCATATGATGATGTACGAAAATAAAGGATGAAAAGGTTAAAAAACTGACGAAGGTTACTCATTCGCTTGTCTACTTGGTTGAGAATGATTATATAAAAAAATCAATAAATTTCACTGGAATCTTACTGATGGGTATATTGATGGAATATGAATTATCTCCTGTCAAAATTTCATGGACAAAAGGATTATTACCAGGAAAGAATGGCTTAGGTTTCAAATGGGTCAAGCTCTTGAACATTATCACGGGGTGTATTTCACAGGAAATTAATTTTTTTTTATCCTACTAAAAAACCATTGCAGCAAGATGGCTGGTGTTCCCTTTAGCTTCATGTTTATGAATGGTCTTGTAGTGAATGACAATTTTGTGACAGTAACAGCATACTAAATACCATGGGTATAATTTACCTCACGACAATGTACTGTCTTATGTACTAGGGGTATAATTTTCCTTTGAAAGGGTTAAGGAATTACTAGGGGTATAATTTACTCCAGGACAGTTTTATAATAGTATATTATAATCGAGGTTTGTGAGTCACACTATCACTGTCGTGGGATAATTAGTACCCTAATTTGGAAAAAAATAATAAGGTTTTAGGGTAACTTAAGGAAACTTTGAAAAATAGACATGTGTAGAGTACCCTACAAAAATATTTGCAAAAATAGGCTGTAATGGACCATGAAAATTGTTCTTTCATCAATATTTTTTCCCCTTTTTTTAGAGAGTATTCTGCGTACATATTTCTCTATTTTTAAAAATTTTCTTAAGTTACCCCAAAAGCTTGTTAATTTAAATTTTTTTTTTTGAATTAGGTTATTTACTGAAAGGAAGTTTATTTGTATTTTTTTCAGAAATAAAATATCTTCATTACATTTTTTTTTATTGATTTTCCAATTTGGGGTACTAGTAATTAACCCACGACAGTGATAGTGACTCACAAAGGCCTATATCCGTTTCCAGGCGTTCTTTTTTTTCTTTATTTTCTTTGATAATTGGAATTAGAGCAATTTTGGTTTTTGGTTCATATCTTAGACGATACCGTTGCTCTTAAAATGAAGGTCGACAGTTTGACAAGCGTCTAATAAGGTACAAAGCCCTGTCATTGAATTTTAGTTACGTACAAACAGATTCAAATATTGGAGACGCACCTTAAGTGTTTGTTTTAGCTTTACTTTTTACCCAATACCTTTACTAAAATCTTCAGAGTTAACATTAGGTGTTATATCTGTCAGCACAGCGCTAATAATCCTTATTATCAATGTAAGATTGTAGTATTTTTTTTTTATCCGAACTTGACTACCTTCCTCCGTTTCCGTGTTCTAGGTGTTCACCTGGATTCCCCAGTTTCATAGCATAGACTATTTTAGATAAAAAATTATCATTTTTGTCTTCCTGGTCAATGTATATGTGCTCACGCCAGACAAATATTAATGAATATCAATTTCATGGACTTATAAATTTATTGACAATGCTTGGAATGGACAGTTTATAACTCAGACGTACCAAAATGGGATTTGATGCCCCAGATTCAAAATATTTATAGAAATTCACACTAGAAGAGACGCTCACTAATAATAAGTAAAAATTATTTAATTCAAATTTTACCAAGATGACAAGATAGCAAAATTACCATGCTGCAGTTCCTTTTCAAAATTTTTGCATTTCACGTCTTTTAGCAAAGTCTGATGACAACGATTTGACTGTTCAGTTTACATATTATTTTTTTTATTAATAAGATCTCTTCATATAACGTCCTTCCTTTTTTAGTTAAAAGTACCCGGACAGTTATTATTATTATTTTTTTTTTACTGTGAAATGCTATATGGATATTGTGGACATGGAAATCTTGAAAAGACTCAAAAAAGGAAACATCTTCCTAGAAATGTGCTATTATATAGCTCACCGTTTCACTCTCCCATACATGAAGACGACGAGGGAACGATAATATCCAATAAGTACTTTATAAAACCCTTGACGATATCTAGCAAAACTAAACTTCTTACAAAAAAATAATGAAAATAGATGTTCTATGACAGACAGAAAAAATTAGATAGTGCCTTATTTTGCTCCGTATGAAGTTTTTAATTGGGATGAATTAAAAGAAAGAATGAAATACTCGTGGTGAAAGAAGTTGAAATCCTATCCAACAACACATGCCCGCTCGGTGCGGTTGTAGACGAGTGGCGAGGTCAAGCCTGGATCTGGGAGTATTTGCTGAACTTTCGATTGTAAATGATCTTGATGTTGTTGCGATATAGTATTCAATGAGCTTTGTGGGGAATCGACTTCGCTTGCTTTCTGAGAAATCAGCAGCCCAATATTGGCGAGTATAGAGGGTTACAGGAGCAAATCCTGACTGTGAATGTTCGGTCTCCAGGTATTGGTCATTTCCCTTACCTCTGATGCTCATAAAGAACCCTTTTGCCTTTGTTTATATCTATATTTTTCATTTTGTTTGAAAAACTAATGCTCAATGGACTAAGCTTACTTTTAAATGCTATTCGAAAACAATAGAGAAAGGAAAAAGAAATTAGGAAATGCGGAAAGTTAAATGAATTATTGAACCTCTGGCAATGTGAAGTAAAGCTCGCAGCAAGGTAAAACCCCAAGATGGAATTTGAGTAAGGTGATTTCGTGAGAAAACGAGTTTTGTGTTTTCCTGAGCAGTGACGTCACTTAGAACCCAGCTGATTTATGTGGCAAGAGGTTCATTGATTCATACTATTTTGGAGGGAATTCGCCGATCTCTTAACATTTCAATCAGTTGATAAGAGACAACAAAAATGGTGGCATGTGCTGTGTTTGGTTGCAATAACCATGATCGCCATCGCCAAGAAAAAGGCATTTCATTTTACAGATTTCCAAAGGATCCATCTCTTTGCAAAACTTGTGTTACTCTGCGCAAAAGGAAATGTGATTTCACTGTGAAGAATGCAAGAATATACTCCATTCATTTCGTCCCTGGTGATTTTGGAGAAAGCCTTAGCCATAGACTTTTAGATTATCATCCTAAAAATGCACGCAAATTGAAAGATAATGCTTTGCCTGCCTTCTCAACACGTATACTAAGGATATAACTCCAGGTAAATATTGTTTATTTTTCTATAGCTATCAATAGAAGAGCATTTTAGCTGGCTTAGCCTATTTTGGAATTGAAATTATGTAAGACAGAGAGAGAGAGAGAGAGAGAGAGAGAGAGAGAGAGAGAGAGAGAGAGAGAGGAGAGAGAGAGGAGAGAGAGAGAGAGAGAGAGAGAGAGAGAGAGAGAGAGAGAGAGACGCAATTCAATATTTCTCAAATGAAAATGGTTTGGTTTACCGGCTGACTTTGAATAAAAATTTTTTGATTATTCTATTTATAAGGCATGTTTATAAAGCTTACAATTCGGAACTTTGTATGCCTTCTTTTTGTATAATTATTTTGTTTTATAAGCCTATATCTATGCAACACTTTTGCTTGATGATTGATATAATTTTCATGAAAGTGAATTTGCTTAAGACTTTTAACAAATCTTTCATATTGTTTATTAACTCTTTGTTGCTATTAGGCCCATTGCTATAAACTAAAATACTTGGGCTTACAGCATATAGGCGCATAGGTCTAGCCTAGATTTTTTTTATGGGACCAGGAAAATTATAACATGATTCTCTTCTCTCTCTCTCTCTCGTCTCTCGTCACGTCGGTCGGATTCGCGCAGTTCACCCCATAACCCCTCTCGTCCTCTCTCTCTCTCTCTCTCTCTCTCTCCCTGAACTTGGCTGCTAAAGAAAGTTTTTTTTTTAAGACAATTATAGGAGTCCTTTTAGGGGAGCCCCTCAGGTTATCAATTGATAAATGTTTACAACATGTAGGACCTACCTGAATAAGTTGATTACTTTTATGGTAATATAGCTCTAATTGATCAAGTCAAAGCAAAATCACTTATATAAAACCCTTTTAGCAATTCTCTATTAGCTGTTTAAAAAGTTTAAAATGTGAGAAAAAAACCTTATTTAACTTTCAGCTTCATGAAATGAGACCAAACAATTTGTGCCAAATACTAACTAATAATCTAATGCATATAGGGCCTAGGTAGTGTTAAGATTTTGGAATTTAAATTTCTTGACCCCAAGATTACTTACACATTTAATCATGATCATGGCCATTATTTTGCACTAATTATTTTGCTTCATTTGGGGGTCAGGAAATGTAAGAGAGTAAACCCTATAGCTTCCTTTAAAGTTTTAACTGTTAAGTACTGTACTGTAAAACTAGGCCTGATAGGCTAGTTCCTGAAACAAGAAATGAGGCTAAACAATTACCGCAAATTATATGCTATAGTTATAGTAATAATTTTGAATTCAAAGACTCAAAGCTAATCTATATTGACACATTGAATAGTTATTATAGGCATTATTATTTAGCAATACCTCTGCCTAATTATCTGAAGCAGGAGAAAAAAAATTGTTTCACACCGCTGTTGAGTTTATTCAACACCTTACCATGTATGTAATATTTGACTACTGATTGGGCTACATGACAATATATTTTCTTCTGTAATGGGAAATATTTTACCATATTATAAGTACTTAATAATGAACTAATTGAACTATAAAACAATGCAGTAGTGCACTGTGGCTAGAAATGCATTGCAGTAATATTTGACCGAGAGTAGTTCCGGGTTCCGTTTGACGTCACTGACTCGTCTCGAGCCGTGCGTGATTCCACCCATCTTGAACAAATGCACATTCGGAATGGAGTCTCTAACTCTTTAAGCACACAGGCATAAAAGGAAATTTTTAATAAAATCCTTTAATCTTACTATATATATTCTCTAGTGCCTGGCAGCAGGCAACCGTAGGCCGGCATTGATTGAACTATATCATCATCATTTTTCATCGCAGAAAAAATGTAGGAGCAAATTTGGAATCCGCGTGAAAGGTTCTGTCAGAATAATGTTTCATTTTTTCTCTACAACTAATATGGCCGGATATCAGGCCAGATATTCGTATCAAAACGGTATTCGAATAAACCATCCCCGATATTATCGTTATTTTTCATCGCAGACGAAAAGTAAGAGCATATTTAAAATCATTATAAAAAGATCTCTCAGGATGATGCTTTCTTTTCTTCTCTACGAACAACAGGAAAGAAGTTCGCATGGCCAGTTATTCGGCCGGATATCCAGATGAAAACAGCACTCTGCTAAAAACCATCCACTATAAAATCTACAATATGGTCCAACTTTGGTTCAGTTCAGTCCAGCAGTTTCCCCTTCTATGGCGAATATTCATACATACATGCATAGTCCGACCGTCAGCTTTATATATAAGATTATTGTATATATATGTATAGGTATATATATTATATATATAATAAATGTATATATATATATAATATATATATATATATATATATATATATATTATATATATATATATATATATATATATATATATATATATATATATTATATATATATGATATTATATATATTATATATATATATATATATTATATATATATATATATATATATATATATATATATATATATATATATATATATTATATTATTAATAAATTCAAAGCTACAAATGTCCTTTAATATCTAAATTCACTTTACCTCCCAAATGATATATTTTCATATATGTACCGAAGGGGAATTTTTTAGTTGATAATGATTTCGTCCCCCCATGGGATCGAACCACCGTCCAAGTGGACGGGGACGAAATCAGAACAGTCAGTGACGCTATCCAATCAGCCAACAGATGTGATAATTATTCATATATATATATATATATATATATATATATATATATATATATACACACACATACTATATTCAAATTATAGTTAAAATTCGAAAGCTTTATTTTGGACACAATGGCCTTAGACAAATATGCACTTAAACATACATAGAAAACCTTCAAACTCTAAAAGGTTGAACTTGATAAGTAAGAGAAAGAATTATGAAATAGGTGAAAAATTTTTATATGAATCTGATGCGGATTATGAAAGTAGGTGATTTTTCATACTAAAAGGTGACATACATCTGTAGCATATCAAAATAAATCATCATCAAAGAAATACTATATTCTTACATAAGGAGCACCTAATGCTCTAAGCATAAATAAGGCTTTTCCAGTGTTTGAAAATAACTGAATTAGACAAATAAACTGGTTGAGCAACCTTCATCGCAATACAGTTTTCAGAATTGTTAAGCCTTTGCAAATGGCATGTTATATTTTTGCGTCTTAGTTCTGGAGAAGATGGCTGACCAATAGCCACGAAAAGAGGATGCGCTTGCATACCTCGAAATCCCAAAGAGCCTTTGTAAGCTATCTTTATAGCATACCCTCAACTTATTCACAGTTCGTTGTTTTGCTCTGACAACTAAAAACATACAATATAAACTTAAACGAAAACTGTGAAGAAGCATTTTATTTACGTCATCACTACATTTAGAAAAGTTCACTAATATCATATTGCCCCTCGCACATAGACCTCTCTACAAATATTCTACATGGGCATCGTCAGTATTCTGAGCAGCAAAATGATATCTTAGGTACTTTATTTTTGGTACAAAGTCTATTCTTGCATTATTAACAACAATAGGTGATGTGTTAGTTGGACAGATCTTACTCTTAGAAAGTATCATGCATTTCGTCTTACATAAAATCACGACAAATGTTTTCAAGCTGCTGTAGCCTAACTACTGAAGGAGCAAATATAACTATCATCAGGGTAACACAATCAGTTTAAATCATGTTGCTTAAATATCATCCCACTTTAATTTGACTCAGCCCATGGGAGAGGTCATCCATATTTACATTGAACAGATAAGGTGAAAGTAAACTTCCCTGTCTCACTCCGCATGAGGTGGGAAATTCACTCGAAAATACATGGTTCTATTTGACAATCATTTGCTGATTTTTATACCAATCACCTAGCAGTTTTAATAGTATAGCAAGGAACATTTCTTTTTGACAGTACTTCAAATAAAATCTTATGAGACACTATCGAAAGCCATAGACATATCCATGAAGCAAGCAAATACAGGTTTTTAATAATATGAACAGGCATTGCCATTCCATGATGGGATTTATAAGCAAACTGGTTGTCACTTTTCAATAGGTGTTTTTACATCCCTCCAATACATTTGCTTCCAAAACTTGAGATAACAGTGGTTAGAGCAACGGACCATAAATGGATATGCCACTGTGGTCCACGTTTTTATCTTTAATCAGAGAAGAAAATATAACCAGAATAAGAGCTCTTGGTAAGTAGGATTGATAGAAACAGGAAGTGAGGAACAAACTCCGTAAAACTCTTAAGTACCGGACGAGCGCTCAGATAAGTTGTCATTGTAACATCAGGCTGACTTTGACTTTCCACTGGGTCTGGGACAGGATGAGTAGGGTCGTTAAATAGTTTAGAATAATATCCTTTCCAGAATTCGGCAATATTTTCAAAATCACTCTCATTATGTACTTCAGTTATTTATTTCTCTTCTCTAATTATTTATTTATCTCCAAAACTTCTTTGCAAAATCTAAACAAATTTTTTACCTGAGCTTTAGAAAATTTCATTTTGTCATAAAATATCCTTCACTTGGATTACCAGATTCCTTCCATGCTAAATGGTCATCTTGTGCCTCATGATGGATTCCTAGACAAATTCATTCCAACTACAATTATGGATGAAGCTTCTGTGATTAGACTCTAGATTCAGACGACAGCTGAAGTGCACTAATTATATGGAAACTAAAATTTACATTAACTCTATAATGGTTTTCGTTTTGACATGGTCTTATGCTACATTGTAGAGCGTCCAAGCCCGTCGGGCACCTCCAGCTGTTTATATTTTCTCTCGCTTCTGAAGCAGTGACAATCGCATCGTTCTGGCCCCATACTCGGTCGGTCAGTATAGTGGAATATGTTATGGGTACAGTGTTTGCCCATCGGGCAGTGCCCACTAGTGTGGACAGGGCCTTAGAAGATAGGAGGACAAACAAGGTGGTCTAACCAATGGGTATGGGCTTTTCCGTCACTCACCCAAATATAAGTGTCGGAGTGCATCACAGCAACATCATCAGTACAGTAATCGTAATGGATGCAAAATGCTTTCAGCTCATTAGTAAGGCATGATTCAGGGTGAGCGTTACAATCACCAACTAAGGGGGAAAAAACCTTTGCAATTGGATGATATGACATGAGACCGTGTATTTTTACTGAACAATCAATACACACTGCATCATTCTGTCCATCTGAGAATGGATGATAACAGTTGATGATCCTTATTCAATTTTTATCTATAGACGCGTCAATACGAATAACCTGTCATTTGAGGTGTTTTTACAAGAGGCAAGGCTCTTAAGGTATAGAAAAGCAACTCCCCTTTAAGGACGACCAGCTAACAACTACTCATTTGATGTATCAATTGGGGAAACAGCGTAGTATGCCAAATAATAATTTATTCTTGATCCGGAAACCAAGTCTCTTGCGGACAGACTAGATCAGAAACACAGTTAATTCGGCTACATCAAAATGGCAATTTCTTACTGATCTGCAGTTATAAGATGTAAAGCTTAAATCCATTTATACAAAGAAAGAAAATGAAATTAATCATACCAGCGTCGGGTCATACCTTGAGGGTCAGGGCCGACTCTCACGAAGGTGTCAGTCATCGAACGGGTTGCAAGCTGTCCAGTCTCAAATGTTCTAATATTAGAAACCATTTTCGTATTTGTAACACCAATATTAAATACTCTAGGCCAAACAAGCCATTCTTAAGAACTGCCTAATCTTGAATCTCTCTTTATTAAGCAGTTAGCGCCCAAGCTGAACTGGCACACTTCCTCTATTCAACTGTACTTGGCCTAGATGATTTTTGTTTTCTTTGCTTTTTACTCACCGTACTGTTTTCACTCAGTCTTCAACTTTCCATATGACAGGTGCTTTTTTTAACTCTCCTGTTTTTGTAAATATTCTTAAGTTTAAATTGGAATTTTAATTTCTATTGTTTTAAGTAGTTGTTTTCCATAAGCTTTAATATGTTTTTTATTGTTCTTTTGTAGCTCTGAAGATGTAACAAGATGTTATGAAACGCGTTGGCGAATAAATGTTATCTTAATTGATAACTTGCCGTCTACTTGTCACCTTTCCTTGATGTATACTGCGGCCTTCTTCTGCCTACCTACTCCGTGTATATATATATATATATATATATATATATATATATATATATATATAGGTATGTATGTATGTATGTATATGTATTATATGTATATATATGTATATATATGTATATATGTAATATATATGTATATGTATGTATATGTATATGTATATCTATGTATATGTATATAGTATGTATATGTATATATATGTATATGTATATCATATGTATATATATAGATGTTATATGTTATATATAATTGTATATTCATATATAGATATATATATATAGTATATATATGTAATATAGGTATATACTATATATGTATATGTATACTGTATATATATGTATATGTATGTATATATGTATATATATAGGTATATACTATTATGTATATATATGGTATATATATATGTATATATATGTGTATATATATGTATCATATATGTGTATATATATGTATATATGTATATGTATGTATAATATATGGTATCTATATGTATATATATGTCATATATATATAATGTATATATATATATATATATATATATATATACACAAAAGTACCATACAGTATATATATATATATATATATATATATATATATATATATATATATATTATATATATATATATATATATATACACACACACAAAAGTACACATACATACATACAACTATATATATAATATATATATATATATATATATATATATAGTATATGTATATAATATTATATATATATATATATATAATACTATATATACATATATATATAGTATATATATATGTATATTATATATATATATGTATATATATATATATATATATATATATATATATATATAATAAAACTGAAATCACGAAAGTTTGGAACGTAATAAATGCTTAAATAAAGGTATAAGCCACAAAGAAAAGTGAAACACTGGAGTAGTTGCAAGATCTTTCAACTCAACGTCCTTTACTTAGCAGACTGACTGACATACATGATAAAATGAGAGGACACGGAAGTGTCGTGTAAGTGACAGATAGGTATTATAAAGATATTAGTACCTATAGTCCAACACACCTGGAGAATAACTTTCCGAAACGAACATAAACAGGGTACAATTTAAGAAGTGTACAAAAAGATAAAGCCCAACTGCTCAGACACAGGGACAAGACAATAAACGGATAGTACAGGGCGGCAACTGACCACATTCAAACCTTTGGTAAACAAAAACTTATTCACAAAACATATTACACATAAATATACAAAGAAAATATCTGAGGCAACTAATTTGCATTTAAGTCTATGATTGTGTCTTTGAGGTCATTCATAAAGATGTTACAAATACAAGGGTCTAAATGAAACAGGCCACGACTGGTATTAAAATTACTATGTGAAGTAAGTTGTATAATGGCAAATTCTAACAGATTTTGTGATAAGACTTTTTTTTATCTTGCAATTACTGAACTACCAATCCAATTTATCCGGTGGTTGTTTTCACGTAAATGAATGAATATTGCATTAGATGTTTGCCCAGTTTTGACAGAATATTTATGCTGTTTAAGTCTTACTTCTAAGCCCTTGCTAGATTGCCCGAGAATTTTATATATTATGTTGTTGCTTTCCCTGAGGCCATTTTTTATTAACATTCCTTTTAGTGTGTTATTTTAGTAAAAAACGAGGTTGACCTTAAAAGATTTTAACAATGATTTTATGGTTTCAAAACCGTTAAAATAAGGCAAACTGAGAATGTTCTTAGAAGTTTCTTTCTCCGTGTTACTTACACTATAAAACTTTTTGTGGGCTTTATTAAAGCAAATATCTAATATATGTGAAGGATAACATAAATCTTTCCCTTTTTTTATTATGTATTCAATTTCTTGATCCATATATTGCGGACTGACAATTCCCAATGCTCGTAAAAACATAGAAGAAAAAATTGATATTTTGATATTATGATAGTGGTCTGAATAGAAATGAACATAAGTTAAGTTGGTTGGTTTCCTATAAATACTGATTTTACATTTAAATGGTTCTCTATGTATCAAAACATCTAAGAAAGGGAGGCAATTGTCATTTTCCAATTCTAATTACCATCGATTAAGTTTACTCTAGAATTGGAAAGCATGTGTATATGTACATACATTATTTATATATATATACACATATATATATAGTCAGATTTTATTGTATAACTGTAAATATTTCTACAAAATTCCTTTACGCTGTGAAAACCATCACATTCTTTGATAAATCACGAGAAAATATATCATTCTGGTAAATATTCTTCAACTCATCCCAGTCTTAAAAAAGCATTTTTTATATTTTTTTTATTTCTAAAGAAAATAATTATCACAGACTTCAAAAGCCTAATTCTCCCTTCCTTCATTAATATGCAAATTAGGAAATATCCCAGAAGAGAACAAAAATCATTAGGTAGCTTTCTTAATCTACTGTTCTATCTTCTCCCTCTTTGAAGATGGAATCCGACAGAGATTCATAGCACCTTCTTATTTTCTTCTTTCAAAATATTCTAATAGACGTACACGAGTTCCTATAATTGCATTTTTTTTCTGCATCTTTTTCCTTGTTATTTCACTGGAGTTCTTCGGCAGTTTATTGGAATTTTAAAATTCACTTTTGGTAGCTTTTGGTAATTAGGAAAATGCAATAAATAGAGTTCGTAAATCAAGATTATGGAAAGTTCTACGTCTCAATAAAATTCCAGTTTAATATGTAAAACTACTTGGAATTATTCATGGAAAAACAGAAATAAATTAAATGTTAAAGGAATTTTTTCTAATGGATATGTCGTAAAAAAGTTCGGTGCTACTTGGATAAGTCATTTCACCTTTGCTTCTTCTTATTCTAATGGATCTGATATGATGAAGCTGACTCATTTAGCAAAACCTCACAGAGAGCATCAAACTTCAAAAGAGATGGCACTTAAAATTATTCTAAAGAAACAAAGATAAGGATAGAGTACTCGGAAAGGGGTGAAATAACTGCAGGTAAGGAGAAGGCTTAGAGAGCGAGTCTCGTATATTTAGTGACAATGATATCGAACACTGGTTCTCTGAAACTGGAGAGTATTGGAAGACTAAAAGAAGAAAAATATTCTGAGCAGGTTGAGTAAGAAACAGAAGTCAAATAGGCTGAAATTTCATACGAAAGTGAAAGTATATCTTACTGCGGTGTGGATCGCTGTGTAAACTTAAGTCATGGAATCACAGTAAAAGTACGTTTTAAAAGTTTTCGTCGAGAATAAACCTTTAATAAGATTAGTTGTCAAAGGGCACGATAGAGTGAGAAATTAGACCAAAAGAATTACGAAGTTCCATATGTAGGCGGGGTACTCATTAAAGGGAGATGGATGGAGATGGCTTGGATTTCTGACTACCTTAGGGAAAGACGTATATGTTAGTGTAAGTTGGATTCCTCTGGTCCCCTTATGAACTGGAATACAAGACCTTATTTAGATGAGAACTCTGAGAAGGAAGTTGGAGATGAACGAAAGTTTTGGTTAGATAAATAAGATTTAAAATAACTTGGAAATTACGTAACCATAAAATTGTTGAAAATAAATAGATCTGTTTTTGTAATACTATCTGTTTGTTTCACTTAAGATCTCCACAGAATTCAAATCATTGGGATTTAGAGCTTATGAAGATACATTTTATTAAAAATAATTTCCTCTGTGTTTGTGTGTGCGTGTGTCATTCTTATCATTTGCACTCACACTAAATTTATGTTAAAGAGAGATTTTCTATTTTCATGAAGAAAAATCAAGGAAAATTATCAGTAACATATGCAAGCGATTTTTTTCACTGATAGCCTTATAAAGCCTAGGTTTAGCAAAAATAATGTAAGTCGAAGTCGAGGTTTGCGTGATAATATTTGATGAACTAACTGACTTCATGACAAATTGTGGAAAGTTTTCTCTTTGGGCATAACACACACCCTTTACTTTGCAGAGATAAGAATAAAACCTCATTTTTGATGTTAAACTGCTCGCTCGGGATAGTGTTTTAAATGCGTCTCATATCAATCCCGCATTGAGAAAAATAAAAATGAACGAAAGCCATGAGATATCTGAAAGAACCCAGGAATAAGTGCCAGAAAGTTTAGTGCTAAATTGAGCGTTAATCATGAAGTTGTATCACAGCACCAAGTTAATTAACCTAGAAACTTTATCACAACTCTCTCTAAGAGCCATTAATATCTCTTAATTTTGCAGGTTTGTTGTTTTGTCCGATACAATTACAAGTTCTA
Source organism: Macrobrachium nipponense (assembly GCF_015104395.2). Classification (NCBI taxonomy): domain Eukaryota; kingdom Metazoa; phylum Arthropoda; class Malacostraca; order Decapoda; family Palaemonidae; genus Macrobrachium; species Macrobrachium nipponense. Next base: position 59,597,867 of record NC_087205.1, read on the forward strand.
GACACGTTCGATGCGTTCATGGTTCGATGAAGGTATTAGGGCTTGTTACGCGTTAGCGCTATAAACTTCAGATATATTTTAGATATGAAGTTACGCCTGCTTGCATGCACATTGTTATAACCTTGTAATTGAATACGTTTATGTTTACGTTTCCCATTATTTAACCCAAGGTTTCAATTTTGTTGACGTGATACTGGACTTATGAATATATAAATGAATAACAAAAGATAGTCAAGCAAGAATTGGCGGAGGTAAAGTAGTCTTATTGCTGGTATTTGTAGCAGATGGTTGAAGCTGCCACACACCTCTCTCTAAGATAATCCAACAACAAACGACTGCATAAATAATGGTGCTACCGCCAACTGTTTATATAATTTTTTTTCCTTTTTTTGAGAGGTAAACCTTTGCAGTTGCATTAAATTACAGTGACAACGATATGAGGAGAAGGACGTGATTGTTCCGAGAACTCTTAGAGAAAAAACGAATAATCCCGTCGGGGGTTTTGGTGCCGTCAGAGGTCTGTAGACATTAGGTAATGGGTACTGGCATTGCCCCTTCGACTGTCAAGATACAAGAATTTTAGGTTAAGATATTTATGATTTATTAATTCGAATGAAAGTGTTAAAAATTTATAATGCTCGTCTCAAACAGTACAGAAAATATATCGTATTTTTTTATTTCTTTGGCTTGACTGTCTGCAGATTTTAGCACGTTTCAAATTATTTGACGTACTGAATTGAAAGCCAATATCTCTGTTCAGTAATTTTGTGTTTCCACTTGTAACTGAAAATATATATAGGAACGTGTTTAATTTTTGTCCTTTTTATTTGATCATTGTTGTTGGTATGAGTAGTACTAATTATGAAGATCACTTCACATTAAAAGTTAGGAATATAATGTTTGCTACTTATGCGTCAGTGGAAAAACCTTGCACGCGTCCTTAGTAAGCTGGAGGTCGGATCACGCCTTCTTAGTCTTTTGTTATACTTCCAGTTCCGCCGCCTCCTTTCTTCAGTTTTGCTGCCCAGCCTGTCTAGAATGTTGCTCATACAACAACTGTAGGGTTTTCTCCTACTTTCCCTTTTGGAGATCCTTGTACTTCATCTTAACTTTCTGGATCGTTTTATCTTACTGTCCAATAATTAGACTCTTCTTTTCACTGTCTTAACCGTTGAATGGCCGAAAGTACCCCAGTGCTTGACTTGACAGCTTAGTTTCGTAATACTTAAAAAAAAGTTGACAGTATGTAATTAATTTGTTTATTTCTACCATTACTAAATAATTTTTTTCATAGATTTAGTTTTTCAACAGGCTCTGCTGCTTATGTGAAAGAAATTTCTGAATTTCAGAACAGAAATAAGCATCTCGTAACTTGGTCTCTCTCTCTCTCTCTCTCTCTCTCTCTCTCTGATGTTTGCCACAACATCCGTTCTATTTGCAGCTGATTCCGAGCATTATCCTAACGAAGTCTTCCGTGGCAGCTATTTCCTGACACTCAATTTGCTCAGTTAGTGTTCGACCAGGCGCATGGCGAATTCAGCTAAGAGCTAAAGTCTCCTTGAATCTTATGTCAAGTTGAACCTTCATCTGCAGGAAACTACCTCTCCTGCCATCTATTGTGGGAATTTGTCCAAGGCTAAGACCAAAGGGAGCTGGAAGCTTTGGTTGTTGATGTGTTGCTAAGCCGTGGGTATAGAGATTAAGGACTAGGGTACGGAACCAGGAGGATTAAGGTTAGGTTTCGAACTTGTATCCTTATTCCATGCCCTATGATGATAGTACTTCCAATCCTTAAGCACGAATGTTCCCAATTTTTTTTCTTTCTCTAACTGGAGCCAGGTTCCCATGGAAATAATTCATACTTTTTCAAGGCAAAGACTTCAATCCGGTCAAATGCTGTTCTAAATCGTCCTAAGTTTTATATTAAAATTTCGTATTCTTCTGCTACAAATACTTTCGTAATTTCATAAAAGACACACACACGCAGACACACTCACGCGCGCGCGCACACACACACACACACACACACACACACACACACATATATATATATATATATATATATATTATATATATATATAGATATATAATATATATCATATATATATATATCTATATATATATATATATATATATATATATATATATATATACATATCTATATATATATATATAGATATATATATATATATATAGATATATATACGTATATATATATATATATATATATATATATATATATATATATATATATATATAGATATATATATATATATATCTATATATATATATATATATATATATATATATATATATATACATATATATATATATAGATATGTATATATATATATATATATATATCTATATAGATAGGTATATATATATATATCTATATATATATATATATATATATATATATATATATATATATATATATATATATATATATATATATATATATATATATATATATTATTTGGGTGTGCGTGTCAGCTCACTTGCCTTTTTCATTTTCTACCGGGTATCTTTAAGAGGAAAATAAGTGTCTTTTGCTCGTTTATCTATAAGCCGCCGAATCAAGACTGGCCTCTGGGCACAAAACTTACACGACGTTGGTCACTTTATAATTCTGTATACCTGGTGTTTGATAACTATACATAACAATCAGAAATAAATGCAATTGGTTATGGTAGGTTGAGAGAAGAAGTGATTTGCAAATAGTGCGAAAAGATGATGAAATTTGCAGGATACCTACAGAATGTCGGGAGAGAAATGAGTACCTGTGAAAGGTTAAGTTTGGGATTTGTGTTTTTAGATGCAAATTATAGAACATGATGTTTGTTATTTAACCAGGATTTTTGGCGTGTTTTTACTAGCGACGTTTGAATCGGTGAACAAATGTATAAGCCGAAGACGTGGCTGAAAAGTTGAGTGATTTGGTCACATACAGGAAATGTAAGATGCTCATAAAGTTTATCCAGTCAGCGTCTTGCATCCCCAGTTCTTCCACAAAATTGCTCCTACATCTTTCTGACAACTATTCCATTTCTTTCTGTCACTGTCACGGACCCCGAGAGGTCCCCCTCAGGTACGATATTAAAATAAACAAAAAGAATTCAACACCAACAGTTGAAACTGGGGATACGAATATAGAAAGATACACAAACAGAACAAAGGTTTATTTACAAGCCTACTAACAAAGATAAAGGCAGAATGGTTTCTCCTATTTACATAACAAAAGTAAAATCTTACACTGCAGGAACTGGGGAAACAGTGAGTTAAGGAAAATACTTGCTAGCAAGTTTAGCAGCTGTAGGAAATCAATCCTCGAAGCGACGGCTTCACTAAGTAGAACTATACTTCAGATGTTGTCTTGACACCTTGTTGCAGAAAGCAATGTCTACTCTTGATACTCGAAGGGCAGGAACTCCTCGAAACCTCTTGTAGAACGTTTCTTCTCTGAATGCTTGCTCAATGTAGAAATATCACAGCCGTCCACTCCCTGACGACGACTTGACCAGATTCCAATTAAACTCTCAAGCGCCTTTTTCTCTCTGATCCTTCGTCTGTTCCTTCTTCTCTTATCTCTCTCTGATGATCTCGGCTGGTCTCTCACTGATGATCTCTGCTGCTGATCTCTGCTCTCTCCTTCTTCGTCAGTCATATATATCCGGTGACCTAAGGGGGTGGGGGCCTACGGGGGGCGGAGCATGAACGTCACAGACTCCCGAGACAACAAGAAATCTTTAGAAGGTTCTCGAAGAAATATTGCATCAGAAATTGCGGTGTTTTTCATGACACATCGGTGGCTGTCGAGTTCCATACCTCACCTGACGATTCTAGAACAATCATGAGAACAGGCGTCTCCAACACGTGCTCGAATGCCTCTTTGCTGCAGACCTACTTGAAGAAAATGCATTTCCTTTCTTGTAACTTATCTTTCCTTGCTATAAAGCAATTAGCATGACAGTCACCAATTTTAGTTTTCAAGTCTCTTAGGTCAACCGCTCATTCTACTTCATCGAACACTGCCAAGTAAATACTTCCAAGTAAAAACTTTTGCTCACTCGTTTCTGCTCATGTTCCGTATGCATATGCCATAACAACTCTTTCTACTGATACTCTCCATGTCATGATCAGTTTTTTTTTTCTCACCTACCTCCATAGCCTTCTGAGACAAGAAAAGTTCTCCCCTTTCTGCTTGCATCCTTGTCATGAACTCACCCTTTGCTGCTGCTGATGCTCATATTTTAGTACTAATACTACTACTAGTAATAATAATAGTACTGTTCTGTAAGGTCCACAATAATATATCTGATGGTAGCAGTTGTAAAACTTTATAAAGTTATATAAAAGCTTTTGAACCTTTACCTAGGTTCATCTTCAGTTCAAATGAGTGAATTTAACATAAAATGCATTGATGTAAACTCAAGACAAAGACGCCAAGAGTGGCTTCCCATGGCAGTCAGATCTCGAACGGGCACGGTGACGAAGAAAGTGGTTAACTGGCTCAACTAGGTAAATTCATCTCCACTTTTGTTATTTCTGGCTGTTATCCTGCTGGATCTCCCATTCTATTTGTCCAAAGATAACAACAGGCAAAAACCAGAAAGTTATATAAGATTACCATTTAATCCTAAGTAAAGAATATTAGTGGCTTTGTAAACAAACGTCAGAAGGTCTTAAATATGATAATACGTTAAGACGTCACCTAGTTAGAAACAACAACAACGATAAAAATCTCATAGTGCCAGGCGTCTATGAATTACCCAGCAAAGATTGCAAATGAAAATGTTTTGGTAAAAGTGGGCGAAATCTAACCATATGCTTAGGGGAACATAAATCGAGCTTTTTCGTTGTATTCACAAAATAGGGCAATAGTTAAGCACACATTTACGAATGATCATAGACTTGAGTGGAATGCAACCAGTATTATTTTCAAAAGCAGCAATGTAAACAACAGACGCTTATTGCCGCCGCCGGTATCAACTTGGGAGGGTCCTTCAGAAGTAACAAGTCGTTTGTTAACGAGGACTCAATTGTTAATTTTTACATATTCAGGTCATTTGTTAGAGATTTAGATTTTAGGACAGGTTCTGTTTTTCCCTCACCTGATGCTGACTCGGCCTCTCCTCTCCCTTCCAAAGTGCCGGACAGCACGCAGGATTCTGTACCCAATGCACCTTCGACTCCTCCTGCTGAGGTATTATTACCTGCAACGTCACATCAGCCCGTACGGAGATCCAGAAGAATAGCAGCCAGAAATAACAGCAGAGTAGAGGAAATTACCTAGTTTGGCCATTAACCACTTTCTTCATCGCCGTGTCCGTTCGAGATCTGACTGCCGGGTTAGCCATTCTCGGCGTCTTTAGCCTTTGAGTTTACCTTGGTGCATTTCATGTTAACTTGACTCAATTGAATTGAAGATGAACCCAAGGAAGGGTTCGAAAGCTTTTATATAGTTTTATAGAGTTTTACAACTGCCGCCATCAGAATTATTATTGACCTTAAAGAACATTACTTGTGCCCTCGTAATGTATATATATACCCAATAATATTAATTAATAATAATAAAATAAAAGATACTCATAGTAGCATGAGTCTCAAAAATGGAGAAGCAAATAAAAAGTTATGTACGTGTACTTATATTAAAGATAAATCTATAAATCTTAAATATATGTACTACATATACATAACTGTGGGTTTTTCTCCAATAATAATAATAATAATATGAATAATAAAAAAAATTATAGGAAGTTTTCCCTAAGTAATTTGGCTGGAAGGGTAACTGATGAAACATTTCTAGCCACCCGCAACCTTTCTTACAATTGAAACTCGACATTTGCTGGCGCATTTTAAGTAGATGAGGGTAGCTGATATTAAAACGAGAAAAAAAGATGGAAAGAGTGAAATGCCCTCCTCTACCGTATATAGAAAACCAACCAAATTATTCCATTAAAATGGAAAAGACGTTCGTTCTCCTCAAAGACATTTGAACTGATTGAGATGAGAGGGATGCATAATCCACGTTCAGCGTTTTAGCAATGAGCAGTCATTTTGTAAGCGACCCCTGACGCAGCACTTCTTATGATATAAAGCTCTGGTGTATTTCTGGGAGGGATAAATAGATGTCTGCACGAGACTACTACTCCTTGAGGATGATGTGAATAGTGGTGGTGGTGGGATACTGGGGAAATGGCAAATTGCCATTGCCCAAAATATGCTGGCTTTTTCGTTCTTGACTCGGGTTTATTTCGTCCTCTCTTTTGGATTAATAGCTAGACCCGTGTTTGTTAAGAAATTGCGCTTCGTGTTGATAACACTTTAAGCAATGCCTAAAATATACTGATATATATGGTGTCCAGGTCGTACCTTTGATGATCCATATTCATGTTATACTGGAATATTAAATGATAAAAGGTCAGCTAGTCAATACACATTTTAATGATGAAGTTCTAAGAAAATGGTGGAAACCCTTATGATATTGCAAGAGGGGGGATAACGCGAATGGTTAAACCTAGCTAAAATGTATAGCGGCCTTAACATCCATTGTATTTAAGTATATATTAAAGATGGCACCTTCATGAGACAGAACTTTGTTCAAGACCGGCATTTACTGACCACCAAAATCAGAGCTGCAAATATTTCATGCTTCATGAGTCCCTGCCGTAATATTAGTGTCATTCTAGTGAGCAGTAGCAACGGAATATCACTGGCTGACATTTCCTTACGTCCTTGACGTCTTTAACTTTCTACTGTATAATCTAGTAAGTGGAAAGGTCAAGATTTCGTTAAACGAGTCAGCCAGGAGAACTATTTTCTACGGTAGACTGGGTGTTATTCTTAAACATTTTTGAATTAACACCATATCTGACAACTAAAAATATAAAAGAACTTTCATTAGTTAGCATATGCAGACATAATAAGGGATACAAATAATAAGATATACTAAGATTCAAAATTGCATATAGACGAAAATTTCTTATCCAAGTTAATGATTTTTAAAGAGAAATAATTATGAAAAATAAAGTGTGCGTTAAGCACATAGGAATGCAAAAGGTAACATCTGAGTATAATGAAACCTTTTAATATCCTCCGGATATCATTTCAAGAGAAACTGTTACTTTATTATGTAGTATTATATATGGAAAATCAGTTTTCATTATAGGAACCTTAAGGCTAACATTTTCCATAGACATAAGGGAGTCCTCTTATTTTTTTTTTTTTTTTTCTGGTGTCGGGTGGAGATTGAAGAGAGTAATTTATTTTCTTCAGGGTAAACTATCCAGTCATAGTCCTTTTTCCCTCTATGGCGAGATTACTTGGTGAGATGTCATTTTCATCCTTTACCGAGATTATGTGGAAAATTTCATGGTTTTTAGAAAGGAAGGTTATCAGGTTTAATAATCTCGTTACATGGGACATTTATCTGGCGACTTCCCTTCAGATTATATGGCACATTCCGGGAAATGGCCGTGAAATAAATATAGAATAATACATGAACATAACGTAGACTTTTGTCTCTTTTGCCAACCATTGCTTATATAAATGGATTTTATACTTCATGAAGAGGTTAAGTAAATATAATTGTTATTAAATTCTTTTTATTAGACAGATAGAGAGCAGCAATGCTCGTCTTTGATTGCCATGTAAAGCCTCCTTGGACGTTTCCATTATCCCTTTTTCGAATATAAAATGATGTGATCAAGTCAAAGATTTTTATCCCTTTTATATTTTGTGTTGTGAACTGTTGGGAAAAGAATTAAATTAATTTTTCGTTGTATTTGAGACTTGTGGATTGTTAAAACTGTTACTGCCAAAGTTTCACAAATGCCTCTGTCCAAAATCTTTACACAGCCGTTATTTATTAAACCGTTTTAGCATTCACTGGCAACTTTTATTTTTGCTTTACTGGAAATTGGTGATAACGTTCTCAATCTTTCGGTAATATGCCAGAGGAAATCCATTTACTTGTACAATCTTAATAAAAAAAAATTCTGCCTCTACACTATTATTGATAACGATCTCGTTCTACTTCTTTTATGCATAACTAAAATAAAAATTAGAATTAAACAAAGAGAGGTTTCTAGGTTTCAGGAAAAAGTAAGCTTAATGTAAATCTACATCTTGGAACTGCAAGGAAGTGGGTCAACCAAACTGAACGGCAATAAGGATTAATGTTCCTCAAAAAATATGCAGGATATGGTGACCTTTAAACCCGGCCAAAGTACAATGGTAAAATTTGGGAGCCGGGGAAGCAGCACAGTGTGCAATATTTGGTTAGCTTTGTTATGACTTGGCTGCCTTACTTGTAAACGGAAGGTGGGAGGGCGTGGAAGGTCGCTAGTGAGACCCTGTAGGTATATACAATTCTAGGGTTTTATTTACACAATGAACAGACCGAGAATTAAGTACAATTAATTTACAAAAGGGCCTACAATTAATTACCAGTGAACTACAGGGGGAAAACATATATGAATACAGCTAGTTATTAGAGGGAAATAGATCCCCTTCAGTTGAATCATAAGGAGATAATAAACCATTGTCTGACCCCTCTCTCGGGTCACACGACTGGGTTGGTGACCAGTTTAATCTAGTCTTGGCTATTGCGATCTAAAAAAGAGGAGTTTTGCCCATTGCAAAAGCCATAAAACAGGAAATTAATAAAGAAGGTGCTAAGGAGTGGCAGATAATGGAAAGAATTCGACAGCAGAGAAGAGCAAAAGGACTGAGGCACTTCCTGCCTCTTCAGAAGGAAACTACCTCTACTAACATTGTTTTTTGCATAGTTTGCTTTTTGGTTTTCGCTCTCTCTCTCTCTCTCTCTCTCTCTCTCTCTCTCTCTCTCTCTCTCTCTCTCTTCCCCATACCACTTCACCTTTTATTCGTGGTTTTCTATCATGCCCAGTTGTCATTTAACTATGACATGAACAGTAGGTTCTCCAGTATTTTCTCTCAGTATCTATCTACTCAGCGATTTTATTTGACGGTTTCTACTTTTTACGTAATCTCTTATAACTCAGTCATTGCTGTTCTGTCAGTTTTGATTTGTAGTTAACTCAGGTTTTTTGTTCCTTTTTATTTTACGTATATATTTTTAAATGTTGTCAATTATAGCTGTTTTAATATTTTTAAATATAGTCAATTAGTATAGTTTTCTTACTTTATCTCTTTATTTTTTGTATAATTCCATAGATAAGTGACCCTGATGATGAGACAAGTTATGTATTCCCGAAAGCTCGGCTGTGCCTCTGTTTTATTCTAAAGAAAAAATAATAATGTCTGCATTATTACCACGTCTTCTATCCTGTTCCTCCTTATATAAACAGGGTGAACAAGAGTTTATGAAAATAATTTGTAAAATGAAATAAAAAGTAATTTCGAGCAGAAAATGTTGTATAAACAAATACATCGTAAGGCTTCTTTGGTCTATGATGTCTTATTAACGGCAAGTAAAGTTTCTTCCACACCATGCGGTTTGACACTGTGTCCGCAACGCGCCACCCCACCGCACCAGGTAGCAAGGTCGACTATCGTCCACGACTACATCGCCGCATAGAGACTTGATTTTTTTTATTGCTACAATCATTGCACAAGATGGATAAGAAGAGGAAGCTGTTGTGTCTTTCCTACCTCTGTTTGAAAAAAGAAAGAAAGAAGACGACGCAGAAGTCATTGGGAGCATTCACTAGATGCACAAAGACATGTATGGTGCATTTACTATTCTCTTTGAGGAAAATAAGTATTTAAAATTATTTTAGAATGTCACATGCAATGCTTGAAGAACTCTTGGAACGTGTGCGTGACAAGATAATCACGGAGCAACAAATTTCTCTCTATGCTGATGGAACTGAATTGTGTCATTTGTATTCTTCTTTGTATTCTTGAAATGAAGCACGGGCTTCATTTCAACTAATGAAATGAGTAATTCAATGTCGATATCGTCTTGATCCATGCGTTTACGATGAAGGACAGTAGCATACTAGTGCCACGGTATCTAGAGAAAGAGGTAGCAGCATTCCCATTGAGCGCTGTGGTAACACAAACCAAAATATGATTTTTACCAGTTTGCTTTTAAGTTTCACTATATATGAATAGCTTCGCAAGCTTAGAGTATTTTTTGTCTCACACCTGGTACTGATACTGACAATGATTAAAAAAAACTGAAAATAGTTAAAAAAATTTTAAAAAACATAAAAAGATAAGCCGTAATGGAAAATTTCTTCCTTGTCCTGATTGGCTAGCTATGTGTGAAGTCACTAAGCTCCACCCCATTTATACCATGATTGTCAACTATCAGTTGTCAAAGCGGAAGCTGTCTTTTTAACTATGTTGACATTTTAACATAGCTAAAGTATGGTGTCTTGTGCTATCGCTTCGTGCCACATAAATCACGAAAACCTAAGGAAATTTGTACAATCTTATTGATCTCCAAGAAATATTTCCCCAGATGATGTCATGTCCTTAGTATGACGTCTTCGCCTGTTTTACAGACGAATTTCCTTCAATTAGGCTAGGAGTAATTACTTATACTTTGTCAATTGCAGTTACAATAATAATTACCTGTCCTATTATCGAATTACAACTACAGCTAGGTACAATAACCATTAAATAAAAATAGCAAGTTACAATTACCTTAAAAATATGTAATTTATTACATTTCATTTACATTACAATTACTCCAAGCCTGCCATCAATGCACAGTCCTGGTGTAAAGAGGGTGTGGCCTAAGCAGGCAACAGATGCTGATTAGTCAATTCCTTCATTACAGATGCAACCACCTTTCTTATACCCACCTTGACTAGTGTTTGGTTACCACGCGTAGAGCGGAAAAAAAAAAACTGATATGAAGACATTTTGAACATGGAAGTCGACTGTCACCGTCGATGGTACGGTGCCTCTCCAGTCAAGTGGGGTGCCGCTCATGCAAAGTAGTGCCGCAGTGGTGAAATCAAAGTCTAATAAATGATAAATCTGTGCACGCGCAGGTGATGACGTCACCTAGCCTGAGTATCCTAAATTATAGAAAACAGAGTGATTAATGGGGGACTTTTATTCTTATCTGTCATTTCGTCCACTTCTCAGTCACACTCTTTAACTTTATTAATTTCAAGTATATCATTAGTATTTAAAGAAAAAATATTATAAATAGTATGATTAAAACATAAACGTAATGTTTCTCTGTATTCTTGTTAAAGCTTACTTGAAGTTGATAATATTGGTGAAGAGTGGCCAGTTTGCACTACTCTACCAGTCAATGACTGTAATATTATGAATGACTGTGTAATTATTTTATTATTATTTATATTATTATTATTATTATTATTATTATTATTATTATTATTATTATTATTATTATTATTATTATTATTATTATTATTATTTCATTAAAAGTAATGGCTACTTCAGCAGCGTTACACTTGTAGAGAATCTTCTCTATTTTCCGAATAGCGGCTTTTTCCGTGCTACTTAAGCAGGCTAGTAGAGCGCCTATAGAGGTCATGATCAAATACAGTGTCAAAATCGGTGTATATATATATATGAATTTTACAGATAAACTATGATATCATAGTCATCAAAGTCATTAACAATATTCTCTCTCTCTCTCTCTCTCTCTCTCTCTCTCTCTCTTGAAGCGAGCTTTCGTCTGGAGCTGCCAGACATCCTCTAGACTAGGTAGCTGAGGGTGGACTGCTTTTGGTGTGGTGTCCGTTCTCCTTATATTTAGGGGGCGTCAGCAAGGGGTCTGCCCCATGCTGATCTCCTATAGGCTGGTGGCAGTAAGTCTTCGGTTTCATTGTTGGCTTGAGCCAGGTCTCAAGCTACTTTCGCCGAGTCGATGGTTGCGAAGCTGCAGGCTCTGCAGCCTAGACGTCTAGACCTCTTGAGCTGTGCGGTAACGTTGTTGGACGTTGCGTTATGCTGTAGGACGTCACGGCTAATATGATCGTAGTTGCTTGCAGGAGTATCTCATTCAGGGGCGTTGTCTTCCGTAGAGTTGTCGTGGTTGGTGGCAGGTATTCTCATACTCGTGGGGAGGAGAAATTCTTCCTGCGTCGCATTCAGAGTTGGTTTTATTTGCTGGATGAGAACGCCTGCTCTCCAGCAGGCGTAACCGACGGGCATCAGGGGCCTTCCCAATAATCTTACTAATAAAGTAAGAGGGTCTGCTTCCTAAGTACACTATTATTATTTTATTATTATTATTATTATTATTATTATTATTATTATTATTATTATTATTAATATGTTTAGATTGAAGTAATTACTTAATAATCTATAAGAAATTACCGTAGTAAATGAGTAGAAATGAGAGAGAGAAATGAACAAAGCATCGTACACATTATAATGCAATATGGCATTTAATTGGATAATTAACCTTTGAAATGTCTCTTTTTGTAGACTTTCCAGCTTCTGTAGTGGAATAATTAGCATTGATATGGCTACATAACTTGTGAAGTTGATGCAGAAAGGGATGAAATAACACCGAGTATAATGTGTAAGTGGGCATTATGTTATATTTTTATAAAGAAAATGGCGTTTTTTTTTACATTCAAGTTGGTTTTCCCATTTTCACATTCATAAAGCAGAGTTTACTAACGAAAATACAGTACCAATATTACTGTTTTCATCTCTCAATACAGTTTAGGTGCATGTCAAATCAATTATCTCTTAATGAACTGTACTGCAAAATCTGCAATATTCGAGTAAAATTGCCAGATTTGCAGTATGAGGAATTATGAAAAAGTCTAGTGTTTGCCTCAGCCTACAATTAGTGATGAGCCTACCAAATGAAAATATCAAACTTCTTTTTATAAAGAATCATGCAAACAAATCTGTATAGTAAAACTAAATCAGAGTTTTAATCATATTAACTTAATCAATAGGCCTAGGCCTGAATATTTTATTATTGAAAATTAAATGGGCCTGTTTATAGCCATTTATTCCCCTTCTTTACATGTTGGCTGCAATATATGCTTTAAAAAAATCTAAAAGACAATCTTTATTGAATATTAAATGTGGGACTCGTGGGAAACTGAAAAAGTTACATCTTCGTTTTCGTAACTGGATGTGCAGCCACTAATAGCACAAATGTTAGGCATGTTTGATTTGCCGCTGCCAGAGTTCTGCACACAACACCGGGTCGTTGCTGACTGACTCGGTTCCATGTAACTGACCTAGCATTTGCGAGCTAGATGACGTCATTACGCGGCTCGTGCTACTTTTTCGCAGCAAGTGAGCAGACTTATCTTTTTATTAGACTTTGGGTGAAATGACGCCACTGTCGTGATGTGAAAGCTTCATAAAACTCCGTCTGCATGAAAGCTCGACGAACTTTGCTCGATGTGACGTCAGAGGCACAAGTACAGCGGCTAAAGTTCTGACTTTTCCTGCTCTGACGTCACACCAAACACAGTTCGTCGAGCAAAGCTCGATTGTGTGGACGGGGCTTTAGATTTACCAGTCGAGTTCACCTCACTGCTGGCAGCGACGGTTTCAAACTGCATGGTGTGAGAGGAGCCTAAGTTGGCAAGTAAGGATGTCCAGTGAGTAGTCAGGGATATTGGGGGGGAGGGGGTGATGGAGCTGATTAGTTCACTTGTTACTCTGAAGTTCCGGGGGTCGCCAACCTACAGCTCCAGTAATGTGGAATATGCAAATATGATGTTTATTTATGGGTTTTGCAACAGTTCCGTTTCTAGATTACATTGTTATGAACTCCACTGTTATACGTGAAAGGAAATCAGCGATTAAGCCGATGTGAATAAAATACCTCTGAATTAAATGTATTCTTTAGATACTAAACGAAGGGGAAATAATGCATGCATCACTGAACTTCTTCCTCTCCATCATGGTAGTCAGTGGACTCCGATAGAGAAAAGTAAAGCAAGCCTAATGGCATCTCCCCTCCATCAAAGATAGGCCTATTAAAAAAAAAACACCAATCAAAGATGTAAAAAGTATTATCAAAAATCTCTTCTGTTCCATCAAAAGTATTCACCACACTCCAGTCACAGAAAAAACGCATCCATGAAAACGCTTTTGTCTGTCAAATTAAAAAGACTAGGATTATTATAGAAAATTCACTTTCTTCAATGTTTCCTGTCAAAGAGAGCCTATTCCTACAGTACTCAAAAGAGGTGAAATCACTCATTCAGCACAGGCTTAGGCCTAATTCTGACTCCTGATTCAAGAATTCTGTAAGAAGTGGCAGGACCGTTTTCTCTAGAATTCATCGTTTACACTGCTTTCTTAATACATACATAAAGATAATCATTAAAATTAATTGCATGATGTCTGTTCACCTGCAATTTACTAGCTGATGGGACTTTTTTACATTTTTCGATAGCCTGCAACAGAAAATTATAATTAAAAGGTTAGTAATCCAGTTGCCTAATGCACTTCGTCAATCCTCCCCCACCCGTATCCGTGACTGTTCACTCCGATTTCACTGTGTACCATCTTTTGCCCGTTTAAGGACAACGTCTATTTTAAAAGTTCACCTCACCAACAAATGAAGCCTTAAAATATATATGTTTATAGAACATTTCCTCCTCGGAACGACTTTTTCTTTAATTTCCCAAAATATTTGCATAAACTCGCGTTACACCCTATATATATATATATATATATATATATATATATATATATATATATATATATATATATATATATATATATATATATATATACTTACATACACGTTTCAAGAAATACACAACTTTGTTTCGTTCCTTGATATTATAGACTTTTCATCCAAGCATTACTTCTACAGTGGTCTTATTCGCACAGCAATATCTCGTGGCTGTGGTCAATTATAACGATTGTTTTCAAATAGAAGACTTTAACTGGGCTGGGAACGAATTTCCTTAGTTGGCGTTAGGTCTGCAATAAAATGCTTTTATCATGGCACTCGTTAAAAGTTCACAAAGTGTTGTCGTTTTTGTTTATCTACTTTAGTAGTATCTTCTGTCTCAGTTATTTGAGAAAATATTGAAAGTGAATCCGACAAATAGTTTTGAAAGCGACTTGTCCCGTGAATAAAAAGCAATATCCTTGCCTTGTTCTTATTATAAATACTTATGACTTGAACTCACTGCATTCTTAATTAGTGCACAGCCATATATTATTTATTCATTCTACCTTTTAAAACCCTTTGGAGATTGATGGCCTCCTCTGATTCAAGACCATTTAGCCAAACTTTATGAGGTCTTCAACTAATAATAAATTTAAAAGTCCCAAATGTAATTTGAAAATCTTTGTCGAAACAAACTAAGGGCTGAGGAAAGTGCGATGAGATAAAGAACTAGTAAACAGAATGGCAAGAGTTGTTGTTATCAACAAAGGGACGGAAAGTAATGTGCAAGAGGAAAAGACAGCGCTTGGAAGCAGATAAAAAAATAGATGGTACCAGATCCATATGACCATAATGAAGTTACACATTTTTCATAACTGCATTGAGCATCATTCTAGACTGATAGACTTTTTACAGAGTTCGATCAACATTTACCTGTGAAATTGTAATTTACAGAGAAACATTGTTCCAAGTTGTAAATACGTTCGATACCAGTTTGCAATGAGCTGAAAATGTGACGGGTTTCTGTTAAACACTAAAAGAAAAGCAAGACAAGGAAGGCTGTTTCCATCTGTAAAGTGTTGACCTTTTAGACCTACTGCTATATATCATAACCTTTTCTGTATGGCCGCAGTGGAAATATGTTAGCACTAAAATTTCTTATGTTTACATGCCAAAAGTAATTTTTACTTTTGCCCTTTTCGCCTTTGCCTTAGTAGTAGTGTTTGTTGTGCAACCTCTTAAATCCAAGTGCAAATCAAAAGCGGAAGGAGCACGAAAGTTTGCCAGTTCCTAAAACAAACTCACGCTGCAACAACGGGAAAAAACTAGTATTAATCAGCAAAGCAAACCTTGGTTATGTCTTGTTTCTCAGTAAAATAAGGGTTAAGAACTGTTTAGCGTAATGGATGAGATTTGAGATAAGCTGGCAGGTCAGAGCTCCAACAAACTTTTAAACAACAGAAACAGTCAACATTCCACTAGAACACACGGTGTAAGGATCACCCGATGTTTCAATGTAAAACAGCAAAGTGTGGTTCCATACTTTACAGTGAAGCTTATTCTAGACTGGAAGTCAAATACACATAAATCGTATTACTCTCCCACCACTTTGAAAGATACAGTCAGTTAAGAAGAGCGTGTAACGTGTGCTGGGTCAGTGGACTGCTGACGACCATCCACTTACTAGTCTTACCGCTTGTATCATATATATGTATGTATGTATGCATGTATGTGTGTATATATATATATATATATATATATATATATATATATATATATATATATATATATATATATATATATATATATATATATATATATATATATCATATATATAGTATATATATATATACTATATATATGTATATGTATATATCATACATACATTATACTATATAGTATATATATATATATATATATATATATATATATATATATATATATATGAGAGAGAGAGAGAGAGAGAGAGAGAGAGAGAGAGAAGAGAATGTTTGCGCATGTGACATTTTTTATAATATATATTGAGCCGCATATATGGCTTAATATCCAATTTACTATACCTCGGGAATGACTTACATCCACCGGGAAATATAACTGGGGAATTATAATTAATAACTGCTTCGTCACCACTGGGATTCGATTCGCTGCCTAGTTTAAAAACAATGAAGAACAGAGATTTTTTATTATTAACTCATAAGGGGAGGTAAAGTTGAAATCGATTCTACTGTATGTATGTCTATTGAATTCAAGTAGTTGTACTTAGAATCAGTATCACCCACCTCCATCATGATAGGTGATTGATATGCTTGTAATACGTGAACAGACTGTACCCTCTTCCACATACTTGTTTACAGTGGCATCTCCCAGTCGGGCTGATATCTCCAGCACCCTGTCATTGGAAATACTCATGCCATAATCATGGCATGAATATTTCTCTTCTCGGTTCATCTTCCTGGTTGTGGCATAGATAGCCATTTCTATGAACACTGGAAAAAGTGTTTCCCTATCCTTTGAGGGTCGATGTATACACTTGCTCCTTCCTTCTGTTTTGAGAAGCAGTTGTACTGCAGGAGCTGACCAATAGCCAGGTCTGACTTTGATGATGCAAACCTTAGCTGTGACTTTATTGGACCATGTTTGACCATACTAGGGAACTGAAGCAGACTTTGAGGTATGGAATCATTGATGAATCCTTCACCAAAGGTGCCTTCAAACCTGGACTGATGATCAGGAATATGCTTCCTCGGTATCTTTGCTGCTTAAGGAATCACAAGTGTATCTGAGTAGTCAAGATGCCCGAGACAGTGCTAAAACTACATCTTTCTGCAGGGCAAGTAGCACACTTCTTCCCTTCTTATGTGCTTCTAATTCAGGGATTTCTTCTAACAATTTGTCCATTAATCTTGCTGTATTTACAGTGGGTGAGGTAATGCTCAATTGTTTCAGGTGCTGCTGGTATAATTAGGATAAGCCTGCAAAAGGAAATATGGAAGGATCATCCAAACTCAAGCTGGTATAAATTATATAATTAACCAGCTCTGATAGAACCAGTGGACATACATCTTGTTCTTCACTATGGCAATGCTCTTTTTCAAGATTTTTAAGATGGGACCTTTCCCTATTGTAAAGGCCAGTGAGATATACAAGATAGTGTTTTAGCTCCTGCGCAGTTGCATCACTTGCATTTAGTTTTGCCAATAATTTAACGTCATTAAGTATTTGAGTGCACTTAAGTAATCTACTGTTGAGATTCATGGTCATTACTTGTTGAAGATCTTATACAGGGGTCACATTTTCACAAAAAATTCATGCTTCATTGTCTGACTCATTTGACACTGTTTAGCATGCTTTTCCTGTGGTTCACTATCTTCAACTACAGATCTCCGCTTTCTTGCAATATGACTCGACAGTTCTTGTGGTATTTTGCCATGTTTTATTGCAGTGTCACCTCTGTGCCACTGCCTTCATCCAGTCTGGGTCAAAGTTGAGTGGCATTTCACCAATCTCTTGGAACAATGGCATGTTAGTTGAAATCATTATGTGCCCATCATGTTCAGGAGTATGATGTACAGAGACCAAGGGTGATGTTAGACCTTCATTTTTCTTGTCTTCCTGGCAAAGACAACATTTGCTCCAGTTGGTCTTCCTTTTGCCTATGGTTAAATAATATATACTTTTCATTATGAGCTCTTGAATAAGGCCGAGGTGCTATCCTTTTGCCACCTAATCAGGTATGCACATTGATCTATGGGAAACAACTAGGTTCGGTCCCCCTACACCTAGCCCGATTATTCATCCAGTGTCATTTAAGTCCTGTGTGATCTGTGCACCATCCAGGTAAGTACATGAACAAGACATGTAGAGCCCCACTTACCCTAGGATTGGTTCTCCTGTGCTGGCACCTCTTGTCTATTCAGGTGCGGCTGTCTAACTAGATCTACCAACTATGTATATACTTTCTACCAGTGAATTGATATGGGGTTATTAGGCAGAATTTGGGACTCTAAAATACTAACCTACACTAAAGCAAAGCTAGTTACATTGTAAGTAAAGGAAGATTAGCTGACACTGAACCCCATGCTGAGTTACACACCAGTGAAGTCACCAGTGCGGTCTGGTTATGTGCTGGCATTCCATCTTTTAAACTAGAGCTAAAGATAAAACCACCACCTAAATTATATATAGACTTACAAAGTATTATATTGAACAGTAAGACATTTTTCCATGCCTACTGAATCCTGAAATGCGATTATTTAAAGTTTTTGGCTGCCATATTGGTTGCTATTTTTCAATATCTATGCTATATGAATCTTAATAGAAATACATTTTACTTTTGCTTCGTGAGCCAAAAATGTCTAAGCAAAACAAATACATAAAAACATGATCAGAAGTATGTGATCCCACGTTAAAACCTTGACTAACGGCCATCTTGAAAAACGGCAGCCATTTTGGAATTTTGAGTAGACATGTACCAAATTTCATTCTTGTATCATTAACCGAAGTATTTTAGTAAAAAAATTATTTTATCTGCTGCACTATTTGTATTTAAAATCGGTATCAACCAACTTCCACCATGATAGCTGACTGGTGAGTTTGCATTACCAGGACTTTTGCCACATACACCGTAAAATGTTTCATATTCAAAAATATTAATTCACAAATACTGGATAATATTCAATTTACTGTGCCCTACGGATAACTAAACCTACCTTATACATTTCTTAATGGCAAAGAGATCGGAAGTCTCTGTGCATCATTGTTATATGTTATTCCGGAGGTATAGTGAACTGGATATTAAACAATATTTCCAAATAAAGATAATGTTATGGTGTGCCGCAAATTCATAATTAGCCAGTCAGTGTTACAAACTAAACAATCAGCTTTCATGGTGGAAGTAGGGCGATAAAGATTCAAAGTACAATTACGTGAATTCTACAGGTATATGTACAACAAAATCGATATAAAATTATACCTTTCTTGATGGTTCAGTGGTAAGAAAACACTGCATATCGTTGTTTCTAATCCAGTTAGCGGTTCGAAACCCTCTGGTGACCAAGCAAGGCATCGATTATAATTCCCGGGGGTATAAGATATTCTAGAGATATAGTGAACTGGATGCTAACGATATTTATATATGTGCATATGTTATATTTCTAGTAAATTTCATCTCTGTTCGATATCCTGGAGGCAGTTTTGGCGATGTCCGTAGCCACGTATGTTCAATGTGACCAAACTCAATCGTAACAGAATTTGTCATTAGGAACTCTCTCTCTCTCTCTCTCTCTCTCTCTCTCTCTCTCTCTCTCTCTCTCTCCACCTCGATCTGCACTAAATCTCTATTTGGAGAAGCTTTCGAACATAACCTTAATGCGTCTTCCATAGCTACACAGATTCCCTGCCAGGTGCATTGTTCAATCAGCTATAAGCCATAATCTCGTCCAGCATTCAGTCAAGTTCGATGATCTGGTAAATAAAACGGCCTTCACTCCTCCCCTCTCTGAGGATCTGACCGGGGACGAGCTGCAGGCTACTAAAGACCGGAGGCTTCGGTATCTGATGCGTTGCTGAGTTTTGGGAAGTGGCATAACAGGGTAAGGGATTTCTCACAGGTTCACTCTTGCTTTAGCCTCCAGTTCTTTTACGTGGACTTACCACGTGATCGTTGGTTTGTGGTTTCCCTGTCTTCATTACAGAAGACTAATGTTGTCTCTCTCTCTCTTCTCTCTCTCTCTCTCTCTCACACACACACACACATATACACACACACGTGTCGTCGTACTACGCAGAGTGATATATGGAACTCAGTCTAATCTTCGCCTCTTCACTACAGACCACTTATACAGGTATCTGATTTCATTTTGTTCCGACATTGCTGCCTATAATAGCCTATAATAACTTAATAAACAATAGCGCATGGAATAATCTTGAGCAACAAGACAAAGTTTTAAATTTATCTAACACCCTCCTTACCGTAAGCCAGTACTTAGTCTTAAATCTAGGC
>NC_087205.1:59618948-59636448 GCF_015104395.2 Macrobrachium nipponense
ATTGTGGTTTGATGACTATAAAGTTAAGTCGTTAAATGGTTAGTATGATTATTTTTTCGGTGAAGAGTGTTTTCATGTATGAAGGGATTATCCCTTTTTCTAAAAAATGAAAACCACGCGTAAAAAATTGGGCTTTATTATCAATTTATCTAATTTTTGCACAGGAATATTTGAGCAACATACACTTATATTTATAGCAAGCCCGAGAGATATATCGGTTTCCAAACACCAGAATCTTACATACAGAGAGAGAGAGAGAGAGAGAGAGAGAGAGAGGGAGAGAGAGAGATAATTGTTACACTGCCTTCTTCAAGAAGTTGAAATTCCATCGTAAAGGTTTGGCATTTATTTTTCTCAAGTCGGGTAAACTCTCTAGACGGCGGAGAGTACAACTTTATGAGCCTCAACAAAGACCTCGGCTAGGTTCCTCTTTCTCTACAGCGGCCATTACACCAAAGAGTACCCCTCTGCTCGAAAATACTGCTACTCGGAACATCATTCCTGGAGCACGACTTACACCATCACCATCACGGTCAAGGACCCCTTGCACAATGGGAAGCAAGCCCTCTAGACAAATACTGAAAGAAGAGAGCGCTGGCCTTCTCTTCCCATTTTTCCCTTTTGATTAGAGTACTGGAACCGAATCCTCTTAAAAACCACAGCCAACTTGCCGGTTAGCTAGGTCGTGCGTCTAAGGATGTTATTTTTCATTGATCGAAACTCTTCTAAATAACAGATAAGATTTCTCTCCTAAGGCTATAATAGGATACAGGAGGAGTACTTTTTTATTTTTTGAGTTTACAAAATAAGGTTATCTGTTACCCCGATATCCTTCATTGTTTTGGTAACCAAGTGGGTTTATGCTAAGAAGCAGAAAGTATGTACACTTAAAGGAAAAGTATGCACAACTTTGGAAGGATTTTAACCAGAGGCAGAAGTAAATCAAATTCCCTCAAGAGGTGGGGTTGGGGGAATTGCCGTCAGTGCACCTCTCGTGTTGCACTATAGCATTACTGAAGGGCGTTTACAGCGGCCCTTTAGAGAGGAGAGAGAGAGAGAGAGAGAGAGAGAGAGAGAGAGAGAGAGAGAGGTATGGGGGCCCTAGAAAAAATTTTTTAGGAGGTAAAACCCCGAAATTCGTGATTTCTTTTACATTTTCGTATTATACTCCTCAACTATGCATTTTATCGAGAACATTATTATATATCTAATTTAAGTAGATATAATTACCTTCTAATGATATATAATGATGTATACTTTACTTTGTTAGTACAGTACCTATGATTCAACAAATGTTACAACCTTGAAAATGCATTTTTCCGAATTTCGTTTTTTAACTTTTTAAATATCTGAAAACATTTGCCTTGGATTGTTACAATATAAACTAATTTTCTATATAATAGTGTATAAAAATATATATCTTTTCAATTTGTGAAGGTGGTGTGGTTCGAAAGGGTTCCCAATTAAAGTCCATATAGTAAGGGAATCTAAAGGTCAAAGAGGAAAAATGTTTAACTGAATAAATCCTTCACTAATGTATTTTAATAGGACCCTGGTATTACACCACGCCCCTCCCCCCAAAAAAGCAACAACGTGTGGACAAAAAACACCCCGAAATTGCGTTTTTTTTTTTTTTTTACATTTTTGCATTTTACTCCTAAACCATGCATGTTATCAAGAATTTTATCATATATGAATATGAAATTAAAGCAGATAAAATTAATTTTCTGATAATGCATATTGATGTATAAATTGCTTTGTTAGTATAGTACTTTTAACTTTTTAAATAAGCCTTATCTGAAAAATTTTTCCTTGCACTGTTAGAATATAACAAATTTCTATATAATGGTGTATAATAATATGTATCTTACTCAATTTGGTTCGAAAACGGTTCCCAATTAAAGTCCATATAGGTAGGGAATCCTAAGGGTTAAACCAAACCGGGAAAAATATTCTAACCAAATAATATTATCACCCAATGTGTTTTCTGATAGGTCCCTAGTATTGAGAGAGAAAAAAAAAAAAAAAAAAAAAAGCGTCCCCGGCAGTAGCAACAAAATTTTTAGGGGGCAAAAAACCCCGAAATCGAAATTTGTTTGTACAATTTTCGCTTTACATTCCTGAACTAAGCATTTTATCGAGAAAATTATTATATGAAATTAAAGTAGATATAATTACCTTAGTATAGGTGGTATACTAATATTTTGTGTAGTAGTATAGCACCTATGATTCGACAAAGGTTGATCTTAAAACCTTGAAAATGCATTTTTTCCTATTTTTTTCTTTCAGCTTTTTTAATAGGCATATTCTAAAAACAGCTTTGCTGCACTATTAATATATAACATTGTCTCTATAAATGTTCTGTATAATAGTGTGTAATAAAGGTATATTTTACTCAATTTGTGAAGGTGGTACTGCACGGTTTTGAAAATGTTCCCAATGAAGTTCCATAAAGGCGCTACTTTCACGTTCGACATATGAGATATGTCAAAACTTTTTCCGCTCTTGAAATAACAATTTACATGAATAATGATAGTCATTTTGACAATAGCGAATCCTTCGATTAGAAATGGTCTCATTTGCTACGTTGTTTTTATGACAGTGAAATTTCCTTTTGTGAATTCAACACTTGTGTCATTTTGGAGAGCCTCCTGTCTCTCAAATGAATTAAAAGCCACCTGAACAACGTACATGTCCTGCAGCACGTCTTTGTGCAAATTGAAATTAGACTCCCGGTATGACCTGATGAAAAAGAACACTAGAAGTTCTAGCTGAAGCACAAGATTCCAAAAGTAGAATTATGGAGACTGACTCGTTTTCTGATCCAGCTTTCACAACTTAGCTCACTTTCTCTTCTGCTTCCTGGTTATATGCCATATAGGTGGCCTTGTGCAGCTGATATAAACTGGAAGCTGTCACCTGTCGGCTAGACATGTCTTCATATGTGAAACTGAAATAAACGAATCGCTTGTTCCAGGAGTAGCTATTTCTGCTTCGCACAAGAGCACCAGTCCAGCCACTGGCTTTCAAGAGATCGCCAAGAATTTTGAATGCTGCCATTTCTAAATACAGCCCTCAAAACATGATAACCATATTACCATATTGAAATGGCCATTCCCATTGGATCTGCTTGCAACTGCAATATTGGCTGATCAACCACTGGAACTGGGGTTTGGCCAAGATTGAAAAACTGTGTGTTGCTCTTGCAGTATCCATGGCATGTTTCATCATTGCAACTGAATGACCTGCCCCTTGAAAAAGAGGCAACGTTGATGACACGCTTATCTCAAGAGGGCCTGTCACTTCTGAGAAGCATGATGCGCTGCCCATGATATGGACACATCATTTTCACTCCTGTCTGACAGACTGACTTTTTCAAGCCACTCATACTCAAGAGAAATATGCTTAGAAAGCACAACTTGTTGGTGTCCTGCACCTCCACTGGATGAAAGGAGGGAATTCTCATGTTTAAAAAGAGCAAGGGGAACATTTGTGCAATATTAAGGAAGAGAAGGTGCATTTTCTTTTTACTTTGTTCCGCTTTGGATGATTTGGGGCAAGTTTCTGTCCTCACCCTTTTCGTCAGTGCTCGGATGATGGAACAAAGATATGCCTGTCCCATGGAAGGATGTTTGTGCTGTTGTGGAACTTGGATTATGGTCCAGATTCTCAACAGCACAAGTTGTAAAGAGCCCTTTTCTTACTGTATAAATAAAGAAAATTCCACGAAGGACAGAGAAACAACAGGGTGTTGTTAGGCCTCTCGACTTCCTGTCCTTTACTTAGCAGACTGAAAAAAATATAAAAATAAGTTTACAAAGCTCGAATAAATGACATATGGGAATTACAAAGTCGAATGGTATTGTCATTTAAGATAAAGGCGACTACATATTACGTATGCAAGCCGCACTGGATGATGTTAGGACTTACAAAAAACACCCTTCCCCCCCCCCCCAACTAAAAAAAACCGTTGTTCAAGTCATAAAATTTCATTAGCACAGTGAAGAAAAATCCTTAAAGATAAAAAAGAACAAGTAGGTCAGTTTTCAGTAAAAATTCGCTTGTTAGTTTTCTTATTCGGGTTAGTTAAAGCGCATAAAGACAATAATCAGATGTGGCCTAATATTATCAGTACTGTTAGCTCAATATCATATAAACTTTCGAAATATTTCACCAAGCTCTTGACCCTGTTACTTGGAACTATCTCCGATTCTCACTTATATAATTCTCTACATTTAGTTGATAAATTAAATAAAATAACTTTTTATCCCACTGATAGGTTTGTTAGTTTTGAAGTTTGTTCTCTTTTTACTAAAGTTCCTATAGATTTCATTTTAGAATATATTAGTAATGAGCTAACTCATCATAAATTACCTCAACCTGTAAGTCACATTATTTCACTCACTAGATTGTGCATTTGTGATTGTTGATTGAATGATTATATTCAATGGTGATATTTTACCAACAAATATTTGGTATGGCAACGGGAAACCTTTTATCACCACTCCTCTCAAACTTTTATATGGAATTCTTTGAAAGACGAAATTTACATAATATCATTTATACTCCTTTAGTGTGGTATAGATTTATAGATTTATACAAGGCGTGTAGCGCGAAAGTGGTGTAACCCGCCCGACGTAAGTTTTGAGTAATCAGCAGTCAAAATTAATTACCGATTACTGCGAAATGAAGTGGTGCAATATATTACTACTATACATCATATTAAATATTTAGGCTAGATCTTTCATGCTATTCAGTTTTTAATGAATTCTATGATTTTGTTATTTTTTTGTAACAGTAGAGTTTTTTTTATTTATACTCCCCATTTTTTATATATTTTTTTGGTTACGGTCGAATTATTATCTTCCCCCTCCCTCTGCTTTATATTTTTTCACCAGAAAGTCATTGTTTTAGATTAATTTTTAAAGACCATATGGGATAAGCGGAGTTCAGGCAAAAAAAATGATGTTGCAGGGCCTAACTCCTGATTTTATACGATTTTTTCTAAATCGGAGAATATATACTATATACTATACTCTTATCATTGTTAAGCCTTAAAAAAATATTGCTCTACATTGCTTTACATTATTATAACATCCAAACTTACCTTGGAGATTGGCGACACACCCCAGCCCATAACCAAATACCCCCTCCCCCTCCCCCCTCCCCCACCCTCCCCTGAGACTCTGGTTGGGAGAAAGAAGAAAAGAGAAAAAATCGAGAGAAAAATGAAAAATTGACAGAAAATCAGAGAAGATAAAAATAAATATAATAAAGAGAAAATAGAAAGGAAAATTGATAGAGAAACACATAAAAACAGAAATAGAGAAAATGAGAGAGAAAGAGAGAGCGGAAAAAAAGAATAAAAACGATTGTCTACTGTAGTTTAAATTTAGTTCGTGAGAAAGCAGTTTGCGGCGGCGTGGCTGACAACACTTATAAATAGCAATCAAGGGCAGGAATACACTGGGAACTCATACTTCTTTTATTGTTTCCTATGTTTCGTGATCCATAATCACATCATCAGGGAATTCTATGGAAAATGGAATAAACAATAAAAGTAATGAACGGCTACCACTTTTATTATTCTATCTAATTTCCCATAGAATTCTCTGATGATGTGATTATGAATCACGAAACGTAGGAAGCAATAAAATAAGTATGAGTCCCCTGCGCATTCCTGCCCTAACTGCATGTATATATGCATCGAATTGCCATATTTGTGATATATATATATATATATATATATATATATATATATATATATATATATATGTATGTATATGTATATATATACGCATTGTTACCACATCACCCTGATTTATATATTACATTGCATTACGCTGCATGTCCTTTCATATCCAATTCGCTCTACCTCGGAATTAATAAATTTTCATAAAAGTTAACCTAAGGGGAATGTTTTATGTTATATAACATATATACAACATTATACATACGTATATCTACATATATATATATATATATATATATATATATATATATAATATATATATATTTATATGTATATATCTATATATCTCAATATATATAATATATATATATATATATATATATTATATATATATATATATATATAATATATATATATAATATATCTATATATCTGGTATATATCTATATCTATATATATATATATATATATATATATATATATCTTATATATATATATATATAATATTATATATAATATATATAATATATATATATATATATATATAATATATATAATAATATATACACACATATATATATATATATATATATATATATATATATATATATATATATATATCAAATTATCTCTATACCTAGTAAGTTTGCATGTCCTCTTCCAAGAAATGAAATTTTCCGGGTATATTAAATGTTTGTGATACTAATTACAAACGATTAATTTGGTTTATGCATGAAATATCATGGACCTTACCAGTAACAAATGCTATGTTGAAAATTGCTATAAAGAACACCTAATTTAACTGTTAAGGAAAGATTTTAAGTCATTTAATTATTACTATAATAACTAACTTCAGTTCTTTCCTCTTTCTGATGCGAGTATATCGGTGCAAGAGAAGCTACATCATCTTCATGCAAAGAGCATTTCTACCTAATTGGCCACAGCAATATAATCCCAAGTGCTTTGTGAAGTTTAACACTTACTAAGACCAGTCCTTTAACGTCTCCATCGAACCACAAACATGTATCAAACGTGCCGGGAAATTATAATGGGTCCTGCTTAAAGGAGTGAAATTCACAAGTTGGCTACATAATTGCTGGTGGCGGGATTCTAGTTAAAGTTGTCGAGTTAATTTAACTTTTCCAGTTATCACTGATGTTTATCAACGAAGCCCTTATTACAGACTTTTCTCGCGATCCAACTCGGCCACTTAACCGGTGCGTGCATTCTAACTTCCGACAAGCATAGTGGTTAGCGCATGTTTTTCTCCTCGCCTCCATAATTGTGAATGAATATTCATTCTCATTTGTTGTTGGTGCGCATTAGAAAATAAATTAAATACATGCGTGAAACAAATTATTACCTCACCTTTTCCGTTATTTCCACATACATTTCATATCGTCTTTAGTCTTTTTCGTTAAAAAGACACCTTGTCCTCAAAAGCTTCCTTTGGTTGCTTATGACAGATTTGACCTTGTAACCAACTGGTTATATAATGAAATAAAAACATGAAAACTTCTGATATTTCGCACCATTCTACGTAATCTAGTGACTCAAGTGTTCCAACATTAGGCTAAAAAATAACAGGTCTAAGTTGCAATTATGTGTAACTACACATAAATACAAGTGCATGTAAGTGACAGATGGTTTGAAAATAATACATTTTTATTGTTTTTTAATTCATAAAAACTATGGCTGCTGAATGGAGGAGGTTAAAAATAGTACCAATCCCCTTTCTTTCGTCCACATTTCACCATTAAAAACCTTCGGCAAGATGGTGTTCTCTCCTGGTGGAGTTCTGGAAATTGCTAAAAATGCTAAGTAACTACCACAGGTCCCTAGGATAAGGTATCCAGTGACTTACGGGTGATGTCCCGGAGGTAAAGAGAGGTTAGAATGATATAACATCGCCAACCTCCTGACCTCAGTTTCTGTGATGCCAGAAAGTTCCTCGTGAATACTACGGAAGGGGCAATGCCCTGACTTCGCAAGTCTTCGCGTAGGGAATAGGCTTTCTCCACGCTAGATCATTTGTAACAGTAAGACCACTTTTTAACCTTGAAAAATCAGAACAGGACTGTGTTCTTGGATACCTCTTCATGCACTTGAGGTGCCGACTTTAAGCAAGAGATGAAGATAATAATATAAAACTTGCACCAGACAGACCAGCATATTGCCTTAGTCTTCAGCTAAAAAACCTCGAAGGGATAGGGTTTCCTATGTCTTGTCAGGATTGATGTGAGTTTATGCCGAAACTCAGGAACAAAAGGAAATGAGTAGGTTTCACATTGCCCCGGGTGCCACACAAAGTAAAAGACGCCTGACAATTTGCATATCCTCTTCATCAATGCTAATGGTATAATAAACAGCCTCTAGTTAAACTTCTCATTTCATTGTCTGCTTCAAGGACTTGTTCAGTACCCGAGTGGGGATACAAAGGATGAGAGTCACTTCCCCTTTTAAGAGAACGAGTCCAAAGGGTGGGCAAGACTGTACAAAGCACTTCAAGCTATTGGAACACTCTACCACGTCAAGAGAGGTCCGGGGACTTGAACAAGAACACCAAAAGAAGGGCTACGTGATGTCTTTACTGCAGAAACGAGGAGGAACATTTGTTATTGGAGGTGAACAGGAAACTACAATCTGGTAAGAAAAGGCTCATATCAGAGAGATACCCCTCTGTTGCCACCTACTAATAAAAGTGGCCTATTAGTAGGCATCTGCTACAGATTGGTTGCTGAAGCAATGACCAGGAGTGACAGGGACTCTGTTGATCACTTGATGGATCTGGCAGAATGGCAGAAAAACACATCTCACAGACAACTTACAACTATGTGCAGGTGTAGGGTCCTTGTACACTATGCTCAACTCCTGGCCAAGTTGATCTGTCAATGCATTCTGATGGCATGGGATGTGTACATGCCCTACCAACCTGCAGAGGGAGAGGAGGACTACTTTTCCTTGCTTGATGGCATATGACTAAGCTTTATTGTCAATCATCAACATGACTGACTGTCCCAGCAACTGATCCTGGAATACTTTAGTGGCAGAAACGCTGCACTCATCTTGAGAATATTGATGAGCAGGTGAGAATCCTCTCAAGTCCATGCACCCATGACAAACAAGTCACTCAGTAATGTGCCCCAACCATTTTTCGATACATCCAAAAACAAAGGCATATTTGGTGGAGAGAAGATCAGTGGAGCTCGCATGAGGATGTTCTTGTTGTCTACCTACCAAGCTAGATCCTCCCTCAGTTTCATTTATATGGCCAAGGAGTGTTGGGGTACTCATGGCAGATACTAATGTTGCTAAAAGCGCCACAGAGGTGAATTGGGTGGTGTGCCAATGGTACATGAGTGTCCCCATAAGACTTGTAACTGGGGACCAGAAGCAGAGAATCACCTTTTATGATGGAAGCCAAAACAGAATGTGACTCGAGTTTGATGAATGAACTCGTTCAGAAAGATCTTAATAACCAGTCATCCATTGCTCTCTTAACCAGGAAAAGACGACAGTAGAAGACTGAGATCAGTTGGATTTTACTTCCAGTGCACCCATCTCCAGCATTGTCCATACTTCTGATAACAGCAGAAGGGAATTGGATGATCCTGGACAGTGAGAAGGAAACAGAATGCATCTGTGAGAAGGGGGAAGATATCTGTCCGCAAAGAGATGTTTGTAACCTTCCTGAAAGACACAAGCTACCCAAACCTCCACCCCTGTCGTCAGCCATTAATAGTTCTTTTACGAAGACAATATACAAAGCAAGGCATCTTTCATCACTGAGCGATAAGATTTACCAACCGAGGGCCAATTTAGCTTACCGAAACCTTTTCAATTCAATTCCCCAATTATGCATGACTGAAACGTCCTAAATAGCGGTGGTGGATTGTGGCAAGCAAATATAATCTTGACGATTTCCATCAATTATAAATGTTAACATATATAACTTACTTTGACAACGTCCGTAATTCGAATATAAGAACTATGCTAATATTCTTCCACTTAGCGCTTTCCTAAGAAATGAAAATTAATTAATAAATCAATTGAAAGAGAGATAGAAAGAGATAATGTATTGTTTACTATACTGTTTAATATCCTTCAAATCTAAGAGTATGTCTGTATTAATTCAGCATATAGTATGTTGCTATGTTGGACATAAAAAAATCAGTCGATTTTGAAAGAAAATATTGACTGATATGAATTTTTTTTATTTACCCAAAATTATTAAGCGCTTTTGGAATATGAATGCTCCAACATCCATTAATTCCATTTTGCCTTTTTATTTAATGAAGTCGAATTGAAACACTGGGGAAAAAAAATAGGTATCGTCGGGGGCCAAGTGTCGCATATAACTGGATTATTCCCCTTTTCTGTTAATAATTTGAATGGTAATAAACTGGTGTGGCGGTCAAAAATTACCGCCAGGCATTAGGTTGGCTCTATGTCGGTATCTTCTCTTAATTTTATTAGTTTTATTGGCCTCAAAACATTTACATTTCTTCTAGGATCTGTTGAATTCAATACATCAGAGCGACACAGGCACAAAGACATAAAGACAGACAAACGTTAAGAGGTGCCATGAGCACAGTCCTCTACAACGAAGGAAATAAAACTCTCTACGTGGACACACCCCATTTTCTTTTCTGGGATACAAAAAAAATCCTAATGACCCAATCTAATTTTCCACTCGCAGTTTCACTACTTCTTTCTCTTCCATTTCCGTCCTATCTCACACTAATGCATTTTAGCACAATCCTTTACACAGCGTCCAAAAACGGAAAAATACAAGGAATCTCACCCAACAGATCATTCGAGCGGTTGATGTCACAAGGGCTTCTAGCGAAGTTTAGTTTAGGAAATTATATTTCGTGTGTAGAATGAACTTACATACCATCTCATTCCTATTCTTCTATATTCAAATGTCTTTTAGTGTTGAAAAGAAAATCCTTTCCTACGAAAATAGAAAAAAAACTTTCCTTTTCCTACACATGAAATCCGGCTAATATCATAGAAGTTAATATAGAATTTATTGGGTCACTCCTGACTAAAATTTCACCTTCTTTTAATGCAGAATGGCGTTGTACGTCTTGCGCTGAATATGATTCGTGAAAATGTCCATTTGCTGAATTCCCTGTTCATCCGAGTCTGCCAAAAAAAAAAAAGAAAAAAAAAAGTCGAAGAACAGTTGTCTCCAACTGTGGGATTACGGCTCGTGTATCACATGGTTCCGGAACACAAAGCCAGACTGAACCCAAAGTTCTGTTTTTCAGCTTTATATATGTATATATAGAATCCTGGTCTGCTTTAATGATGGCTGAAAAAAAAACTGGGAATAACTCTAAGATAATCATCACATGAGAGAGAGAGAGAGAGAGAGAGAATGGTAAACACAATTAGTTATTTGAATGATACTTTTGTATATCTGTATTTATTGTCCCTCCTCTGGTTGTACATATAATCCACTGCCAAAACCACAATTAAAAAAAAAAAGAAGATAAATCAATCAATAAAATTTAAACCTAAAAGATATCCAATGGTATTGACACAAAAAGCAGGTTATTTTTCCTCATTTCCTTTTGATTCAAGTGTTTATGATTATATATAAAAATCTTTTTATCTCAACATTTAACATTTGAACTGCTACTACCGCGAGCCACATCAACAGTTTTCAGTGTCCTTCGAATTTAACCTCCGTTTCTTGAAATTAAAGCGAAAATATTGAAAACAAAACTTTCTCATTTGAATTCCATGACCACTCAGACTTACCAGGCTGCTTAACACAAGATTTCCCTTTCAAAAGTTACATCAGGAAGATACATTGCTTTAGTTGATGACGATGATCTGAAGCTCAATGTAACCTGACATCAAGAGGATTGAAGATGTAAAGACGTTCATGAAAAACCGAGAGGCTTTTCTTGAGTATCATGTCAGAGTGGACGTAACAGTTAGTATGGAGTACGCTTTATAAAAGAAAAACATTTAATAAAAAAAGAAATCAACCGCGAACAGTAAACGGTAAAGCATCCTTTGATTTGAAGAAAGTCAAATTTGGAAGGATTCATGTCGATTTTGGGTATCATGAACTGGATTAATTATAGCTAGAGAGGAAAAATGGAAAGCAATTCCCGTAGACGTTTCTAGTCTAGAAACAATGTTAGGTAAATCGTAATACAAAATAAAACGTGCAGCTTATCTCTAGAGTTTTCATTAGTCATTCCAAGATTTTCGCCAGAACACCGGAATGACTGTAGTCCGAGAAAAAAGTAAACAAGTGAAATAAATAACAATTGGCTGAAATTTCCACTCTAACGCTAATTTATTTCCCATGCTTTGACTCGAACGCTGGATGGTTTGAGGGAAATGGAAAAATGTTTTGATTTCGAGAAGGAAAGCAAAAACGGAACTTTTTAATCGCTGGAGCGAAACCCATTCCCTTTGTATCTCTTGAAATGCGAAGCAATGAAATCCGACGATGGTTTTAAATTCCCGCTGAATCAAAATCGCATATCCAGGGTTTTTTGTAGGATGAAGAGGTACTCCTAAATGCTTATACTGAAGAGCAATTAGAATACGCATTTGTTGCTTCCAAAAATAGATATTTTTTTTTCTCATTTGCGCAAACTTGATGCTTACAATGAAAATTCCCAACGGTTTCGAAGATACCCTTCACACACCAAAATTTGTTCAAAATTCTTACATTCTTGACATCGTTTATGCTTAGATTTTACGATGTTGCTTGTATACAGTAAAAGAAAATATTAAAGCATTATTGTGATATGTAGGGTCATGCCAAGCAATTTATTTTTATTCAAATTTTTCATTTGATGAAAAGAAGATAAATCACTTCAATTTTCTTTACAACAATAATCACTCACCGAGTGCTGCATACTGTTGCAGTTCCTTAAGTTTATAAAATCAGAAGGGTTAGTAAACAGGCTGAAGTTTCAAAAATAGATATTAGTAAAAAGGTCTTGTATCAGTGATTGAAAAATAAATAATTCTATACTAATTTTCCTACCTTTCGCAAATGCGATGTAATCTCGATTGGTCTTCCCTCCCTCGATAATGCAATTAGTTTTGAATTTGCTTTAACAGAAAATCAACGAATGTCGTACTCAAAGGCCTTAATGCAAATTCTTGTCCTCTGTGCATTTCCAAAGATTTGCGCTAAATTGTTTTCCACGGTGTGAATATAAATACAATGAAAAATATTTCCCAATTTTAGAACTAAAGGGAGACCCTGTGTTTGAGGGATGTCGAATCGTTGTGAGTGTCGGGAGGCGTCCTGATTCTGTGTATTCGTATATATATTTGGGCCAAAAATAATTTTCAAGGACTGAAAACTGATTTTCAGATAATGCTCATGGAATTAATTTCATAAGCGATAATTGCTTCCGCTGCGTATTTCTGATCATTAGGAAAGTTTCCTAACGCAAAGACTGTCACAGAAAAGAAGGCCCTGTCAATCTCGCCATGTACATACAACCTTGTACTCTCATCACATGAACTTCGGTCTTTTTATTAGAAGTCTGCGAATAAATGAAATACGTACCTGTAACAGTTCACATTCAAACTTCCATGACAAAAAATTTATATTTTTCTTTGTTTTAAATTGCACTTAATGTGGTATTTATTATCGACCAAATCTAACGAATAAGGGCTAATTTAGCCTCCTCATTAAAAAAACTGGTTCTAAGTCTATGTTTACCATATAACTATGCAACTTTATTTTACTCAGCATATAATGGTCTTGGTTTCCGGTTGTAATTCTTTCGGTATTCCTTTGCGGTCGGCTGTTATTTCCTTTCTTTTTGATTGATCTATTCCTGCTTGTAGTAGATAACACTATAGGAATTTTAAAACATTGTGAAAAAAACTGCATAATATAGCATAACATTGTAAATATTCTGCACATCAACAATTTAAAAAATTTTCCACAACACTTTTTCGGGCTTCCTAACTACCCAACAACGTTTCAGGTCGTTAACCAGGGTTTTGCATATCCTCAAACATCAGTTGCTATTTTTCTGAGCCCGAAGTAGTTCATGAGAAGTATATAATTATGTATAATGTCTAAACAAGAACATTACTCAGAAAAAAACTAAACTATAATTTTCCTTTGTCTTGTGCCGTTCAGCACTTTCACTGAACAGTCCTCTAACTACTCCATCGAAGCAGAACATGCACCAAATGTGCTGGGAACTTGTAATTGCTCTGCTTAAAGCAAGGAAGTTGAGGGACAAAGGAGATAATGGCGCTTCGAGAGATTCTGGGAAAGTTGCCGAGTTAATTAATTTGGCATTGTCAGATCATTTTCTCCTTAAATTCTGATATTCTTTCATATTCATAGTTATACTTACAGACATCATTTGAACTTCTACATGAGAATGAACTCTATTGGATGCGTTTCCCATTCACTGTATTAATACACTCTGGAAAATACTTTTTTCCCCTCTTTCTTGATTGTGGCTAATTTACTTATTCCACCCCGTTGATGTCACAAACAGAAGGAAAGGAGAAATGCAATTAGCGAGCATATCAGTTTGTTTTCTTAAGACAGTAGTCATTCACCCTTATGTGTTTTTTTTTTTTTTTTTTTTACCGAGGCAGACTGTGTTTATTTTATATTTCTACATAGCTTCCATGCACTTTCCAATCATGTTTGTGAGAAATAAATACAAAGCTTTCAACCAGATCTGTGTTATTACTGGAAGGGAAAAATATTGTGTAAATATTAATGAATCGAGGAATATTTTTTTATTATAACCCATCACAGTTTTCACATTTTGCTTTGTTAAGAACAAGTTGAAAATGTCCGAAGCAATTCTAACTCTGGCCCTCAACTAAGTAAAAAAAAAAGTCGCAGTAATATGGATTAGGAGTTTTTCAAGCAAAACTTTCATACTTTCTCCGTAAATGTGGCTGCACTAAAATTATGAAATATATATTAGAGAGTTACGATGTAAAGCTGGAAAAAAATTCCAGTTAAAAGTTTTGAATAAAATGAAATTCCAGTAAAATGTGTTGATTATACGTACTTTTTATTTCAAGAGTAAAATGAAATAGTTACTAAAGTAATTAAGAGCATTCTACATAACAAACCACTAGCATTAAAATATTTCTTACAAAAACGAATAAAGTATGCAGACGCTGAATTTTTTTCGGCTAAAGCTTTAATTCAATTTCCCTCCTTTGACTCGAACAGCGTATGTTGAAAGAAACTTTATTTTTTATCGCCAGAGGAAGGAGAGCAAAAGAAACATTTTTTAATCTCTGGGACGAAACCTATTCCCTTTGTATATATTCTCTTTGAAGCTCGAGGCAGCGAATGCGACTGATGGGTTCAAATATAACTCGTGAAATCGAAGCATTTATTACGAATGTCTGAAAGCCTAAAGAGGTCATTCTCAACGCTTGTACTGAATATCAATTAGAAGTTTCATTTATGTGGGCATTGCCAGCGTTGGTTTTAAAACGTCAACTGAATGTTAAAACCATATTCGTTTCACGTTGAATAATGTG
Source organism: Macrobrachium nipponense (assembly GCF_015104395.2). Taxonomy (NCBI): domain Eukaryota; kingdom Metazoa; phylum Arthropoda; class Malacostraca; order Decapoda; family Palaemonidae; genus Macrobrachium; species Macrobrachium nipponense. Next base: position 59,634,169 of record NC_087205.1, read on the forward strand.
TATTCCGTTAAGTTTGACAGAGCAAGTTTTATTCTCGATATGATTATTATTGTACAAATGCTGATTTACACATAAAACCAGCAAATCAAGTTTGATAAGGCATATTTCTGTGGGTTTTGAGGTTCACATACTGAGGGATACTATTTTTAAAACTTTTTTTTTTTTTTTTTTTACTGTTATGAGATGGCCGTTTACTTGCTCTCTCTCTCTTTCATCTCACAAAAAAAAACTAATAATTTAATCGTCGACTTTCATTTTCACTAGTCCCGTTGAAAGAACTTCATAGACCATTACATTTGCTCATCCTTTACATGCTTTCATGCGCAATGCTCACCTTCATTTGCTTTCTACAAAAATTTCTCTTACAAATATTTACGGTAGGAAATCATGTACTTGGGAGACTTCAAAAACAATCTACGTCCAATCTCGATATAGGTAGTCGAGAAAGTACTTTCTTTTTTATTACTAGATCTACATAAAACTTATCCTTTAAAACTTACGTACTGAGGTCTCATTGGCTAACATAACAATAACAACAAACACAAGTTCCAAGTTGAGGACCTGAGGCATATTTTCCTAGACAACCTGGTCAACAATCAAACGAAATGAAGTTGAAATATTTACCACATCCTTTTCTGAGAGATGGTTCACATGCTTTTCTGAAAATAGAAGCTCCACATCCCTGCATAAAAAAAAAAAAAAAAAAAAAAAAACACGGTGGCGGTGAACCGACTCCTATGAATCACTCAGCAACATAAATTAAGCCCAGAAGACGGTACTTGAAATTTCCTCTCTGGCAACTGACTATATTTACTTTCTGCTTTTTCCTTGGCACCTTGAAATTTAGCAATTTTCTAACAATCACGAGGCTCTCATATTTCACCAGGTCCTGTTCAAATTGCGCTGAGCCGGCAAATTTACAGCAACCGTATTTCCTATTGTTTTTTTTTCTTCTTCTTCTTCGGGATCCTACACGGCAACATTGTCTGCATTCAAGAACTGGAAAATATGGGGTAAGTCCAACTCCTTACCAGAAGAATATTTCTTTCAGTTAAATGTGGAATATATTTTCATGCTTTGTCAATATATATGTCTCTTTCATTTCCACAATGGTTCCATGGATGAAGAATTTTAACAGATCCTCATATGAAACTAGGAGATACCAACACTTTCGACTTTCATTTTAGTCACTTCAAGAGTATTAAAGCGTTTTAAGAAACATCTTACGCAAGAAAGCAATTTGGGATCACAGATAACGATAAAAATAAGTTAAGTTACTGTAGTGTGAAATAAACATTCTTCAGAACAAAAACTTATTTTGTGGAATTGTGCAGCTACTAAAATCACAAAAGATCATCGCTCAAGTTCATATTTCTAAAAGCATTATTGACGCATCCTTCAACTAATAATCTATCATGCATTGATGAACTTGACAAAAGATAGCACTTGATCTATTTATAACGTGTACATTGTATTCATACAGTGTCAAACTCTCCTGTACAGTTCCTTATAGGACTATCCAGTGTAAGGTGTTTACTTGTTGTTAGAATGACTAATGAAGCATGACTTGTTCTACGAAGAAAAGTCCCTCGCCTTTTCTTAACTTTACCGATGACGTTCGTCCCCCCATCAACAAAGAGGAGAACCAGATATAACCAAGCAACGCATGCAGAAACTCATCACTTGCTTTCCTCCTCCTCATACTCTGATGTCCCCAAACTTTCTTCTTTCTTGCCCTCCTCCCCCTCGATAACCATCCCTTCTTATTCTCCCGCCTTCCTCAACGCTCATCCCTTCCTCCTCCATTCTCGGACACAAGTAAATACCCTCCACTACGAAGTTTAAAGCGCTTCCACCTGAAGTACGGACCTCTTACGCACTAGTGGCTGCCATTCAGAAGAATAACCCTGGCATCAACATCACTGCAAGACTAAATCACATGCAGCGTTGGGTGAAGCCTAGCGTAAACTCTCCTTTACAAAGCACTAAAATTTATGCCAGAAGCATGAGATCAGGGAATGTCTGGAAAAAATTAAATTGGGGAAACACACCACTCCTGAGTACCCCCAACTGCTCTGAACCTCTCCATGCGTGGTTTAAATGATGTAGTGCTAGACTGGCTCTTATTGCTCAGTTGAAAGGAAGAACAAATCTACGAAGACCGACAGCATACCTGTACCAACACCCAACCCCAACGGCAACCCAAGAGCAATGATTAGAAAAAAAAAGAGCAACCTCTGGAAATAGTACTGGTTTCATCACAAACGAGCGCCCAAAGCC
>NC_087205.1:59643948-59666448 GCF_015104395.2 Macrobrachium nipponense
ATTTAGTCGTAATTATTTTATAAAAAAGTTAGTTTTGTATACACATACGGGTGGGACGTAGAAGTCTAGTCATTACGCAAATATGACCTTTCATATGAAATACAAAAGTCTAGAATTAAACATATATGATATACTAAAATATATGGTCTTCGAAATTTGACTAACCTATGTGTATGCATGTATGTATATATGATAAACGAGTATGAATAGAAAGGGTGAATGGCTCAACAATACTTGCATACGTTCCGGCAGTCATTCTCATATATATATATATATATATATATATATATATATATATATATATATATATAGATATATATATATATATATATATATATATATGCACACATATACATATATATTATATATATATATATATATATATATATATATATATATACATACACATACATATACTACATACATACATATGCGTATATACACACACACACACACACATATATATAATAATATATATATATATATATGTATATATATATATATATATATGTATGTATATGTGTGTATATTTATGGGTATTATGTAAGTATGTACAAAATATATACATATATATATATATATATATATAATATATCATATATATATATATATATATATATACATATATATGTATATATATACATTATGTGTGTGCGCGCGTGCATATATATATATATATAGTATATATATATATATATATATATATATATATATATATATATATACATAATATATATATATATATATATATATATATATATATATATCTATATAATATATACATATATATACATATATATATATATATATATTACATATATATATATATATACATATATATATATATATATATATATATATATATATTATATACATATATATATATATATATATATATATATATATAGATATATATATATATATGTATATGAATAACTTGATCACGAAGTATATAAAACGTGATGCTATGTATAAATAAAGGCTTTTTTGCCACGAAGGAAAAATGAAAAAGCGAGGTAGACAAGTACTTTCGGTCCTGTTCGGACCCTTTACTGAGGCAAACTGATTTTACAGTGGACAACATAGTCAAAAGAAGGCTTAATATCCAAACTGACACTACAAGATTAGTATTAAGGGCGATTTCACTCTACAGAAAGGAGGAAACACCTGAGGGTAGCCACACCTTGGGGGACACACGCAGTAAACAAGTTATTCTTCCAGAAAACAGTACATTTTGAAAAAACACGGAAGCATATACAATTTAATATCATGAATTTTACACAAATTTTCCCCAAAAAATATTATTAATGAAAAGACGAAAGAAAATATAAATATACATATCGAGCAATAGAAAGAGGGAGATAGAATATCGAACCAGAGAGAGAGAGAGAGAGAGAGAGAGAGAGAGAGAGAGAGAGAGAGAGAGAGAGAGAGAGAGAGAGAAATAATAACTATATACATGTGGGACTAATTTATTAGTAGTTCATTTATTTTAAGGTCCTTCATAAACATCTTACAAATATATGTGTCTAAATGGTACAGTGGGGCTCAAATCTCATGCGACATGATTCTTTTTGTATCGTCCATATTCTCAGACTCAACGTGATGTTGCCAAGTAGTGCTATTTTTAAATTTTTTTTTATTTGTAATGTCATTCACGTCGAAAAGTTTGCGAGTTCACAGCTAGCCTTATTTTCCATATGGTTAAATAGATATCCCTCTTTTATGCATTGGTATAATTCTTAACTTGTATGATTTGAATTGATTTTTTTATTTTTTTTTATCTTTACGTTGCTCAGTTCAAGTGCGGTGCCAGCAATGAAAGGACACTTTACATGCTCCTCGGACTGATCAACATAACCATGTCTGCAGCATTATGACAGTAGACCTAATAAGCTCAACAGTCATAACAACAATTTCAATGTAGGAATATGAATTAAAACAAGTTTTATGTTGGAAAATGTTTTATAGGCCTAAAAAAATAATCTAAGTCATCTGAGATGTAATATGTTACTAATGAATTTATTTGTAGAGACCACCTGTTCTTTGAGGAATATGAATTACAACCAGTTTTCTTTGAATGTTGAAGTTTCAGGCTGTGTTTAAGCTGCCTGTATGTTGCAAAATGATTTATAGGCCTAGAAAAATAATCTAAGTTTTCTGAGATGTAATCTTTACTAATGCTTTTATTTGTAGAGATTACCTGTTCTTTGAGGAATAAAAGATGATGATGATTTTGGTTATATGGAGAAGATGGTTATTAATCGAAATATCATAAGTATTTCAACTGGTTTACAATATTATTTTCTTAAAACTCCTTCTCCTCGCTTTTGGCGTATAATTTATTCTTTCATAAGGTAACTTGAAGTGCAAGAATGTGTAGATAACCTCATTTGCTTTCTGGCCAGAAATTGTTGATATAGAGATGTGAATGTTAAGTGTAAAATAAACAAATCTAACACCTTGGCCAAGGAATAATATCTTGGCTTTGACAAATAGGCGAATATTTGCTAGTATCCTATCAGTTTGAAATATTTAAGAAAGATAACAAATAATTATGTATGAAAATCCAAATATTCCTTTAACACATAAAGTAAATGTTTTCAAGATAATTTAATGGTCGCTACTCATTGTAGACCTACTTATATACCAGGTGGTTGTTGTTGCACCGACACTGATACGTCACACATGCTCCCCTCACACGTTGATATCTGAGGGCGCATTCTACTTTTGTATATATATATTTACATTTTTTCAACGTTGAGGGTACAAGCAATCAAAGAAGACTATTTTAAAATTTATGTTTGCTTTGGAAGCATTATTAATTTTACGATAATTTTTTCCCGTTTTTTTTTTTATTTATTTAACATTTGAACTGAGGTTTGATGGCGACTTCGTTTTGGTCAAATGCTTCAGCAATGAGTGAACGAGAGTTTTGAAAAAGTTTCGTAAGGGTTTTTCTGAAATTTGGCTACACGTGACATTTTCTTACAATTTTTAAATATATGACAGATTTCACTCTTATGAAACATATTATGGCCTTAGTGTATGCGATACTCGCGTTTTCGCATTGAAATAAAAGATAAATATGGAGCATGCTAGGTTGCCAGTTAGTGAATTTTGAACGAAATGCTATGGAGTCATGTCGCATGAGATTTGATCATCACTGTACATTCCCAGACTAAGATTTAGGTTGTTTTTATTAGTGATTTGTATAATTGCCAATTCCAGTAAATTTCTTCAAACATAATCATTAGATCTAGCAATTACCGAGGTATCACCCCAATTAATACAATGAGATTTTTCACTCAGATGGATAAACAGTGCATTTGAAGTCTGGGCTGTTCTAACTGAATACATATGCTGCTTAATACGTACACATAAATTTTACTTCACTGACCAACGTAAAATGATGGGCAATCCTTACAAGGAATTTTGTAAATGATGTTGTTATTTGTTACAGGACTATTCTTAATTAGCATATCTTTAATGGTATTGTTATAAGAGAACACTACATTAACATTAAACGATTTAAATATTGATTTTATGGTTTGAAATCCACGAAAGTAGGTAAGCTAAGTACATTTTTAGACATATCTTTTTCATTAATAGCAAAACTTTTTGTGAGCTTTTTGAAAACATAAATCAATTAAATGAGGTGGGTAGCAGAGATCGTTTCCTATCTTTTTTATGTATTCTATTTCTTGGTCCAGGTATTGTGGACTCGTGATACGCAAAGCGCGTAGGAACATAGAAGAAAAAATTGAAATTTTAATATTAAGATGGTGGCCAGAATAAAAATGTACATATGTTAAATTATTTGTGGGTTTTCTATAAATACTGAATTTGCATTGGAAAGATTCTCTATGTATTAATACATCTAGGAAAGGGATGACATTGTTATTTTCGATTTCAACAGTGAATTTTAAGGATGGCACTAAATTATTCAATTTAGACAGTAAATCATTTACATCGATACCAACAGGTAAGACTACTAAGATGATATCGACATATCGGTACCATTTTAAGGGGACAAGTGTGATATTCGGGAGGTGTTGTCTCTCAAAAAATTCCATATATAAGTTTGAAAGAAGAGGTGATAAAGGGTTACCCATGGCCATACCAAATATTTGTTGGTAATATTCTCCATTAAATATAAATCTGCAATCACAAATACATAGCTTAATCAAGGAAATTATGTGACTAACGGACATAGGCAATTCATGCAGTACAAGTTCATTACTTAAATATTCTAGCACAGAGTCAATAGGGACTTTTGGAAACAAAGAACATACATCAAAACGGACAAAGATATTGCTAGGGTTTAGTACAATATTATTTAATTTTTCCACAAGATCAAGAGAATTCCGGATGTGTGAATTAGATACAGTTCCTAGTAGAGGGGATAACAATTTAGTAAGATATTTAGATAGTTTATAAGCAATTGATCCTACAGTACTAATAATTGGACGCATAGGTTTGTTTTCCTTATGAGTTTTGACATAGGTTAGTCAAATTTCGAAGACCATATATTCTAGTATATCATATATGTTTAATTCTAGACGACTTTTATATTTCATATGAAAGGTCATATATATATATATATATATATATATATATATATAATATATATATATATATATATATATATATATATATATATATATATATATATATATATATATTAAAGTTGAAGAGGGTTGCTTAAAACCAGATAAACAACATCGGTGTTGAGGTAGATAACCTTATGGGTTATAGGTAGATAACCTTATGGGTTATCTGAAAGAATCTTATTTTTTTAATGAGGTATGATTTTAGTATTTTTAGTGAAGATTTTAGTCATTTTTATTTTATAAAGTATATATCTTTAAATATAAAATTTTGATAATTATCTATTTTTTTTATTGGTTTTATCTATCATCAATCTTCATTTTTTACGTTCATATTTGAACACTGTTATTATTCACTTATTCATAATTAATCATACTAATTTATATATTTCATTTTCATTAGGACGCTGAATAATCCTGATGGGTTCCGGCGCATGGTCCTCAAGACCTAAATTTCATAATCAACCAATCAATCAGCTTCGGACATCGGAGGAAGGAGAGATCCCAAAATCCTCCTACTTTCATATGTGATTTATTGAGCTGACGTTTCACGACCAATTGCCCCATTTTCAAAGCTACAAATTAAAAAGAACAATGGGATTAAAAATCGACTCGGTTTACAATTATGATAAAAAATTATTTTTTAACACAAAGGAATTTAAAGGGAGGTGCATGAGAAGGGAGCAGTAATTATTGGGCAGTACTGAAGGCAAAAGCTTAAGTGACAGTCAGGGTCCGTTTTGGTACCAACGAAAACTCAAGAAAGGTAGTACAAAGGTGTTGATGTGGACCGAGTATTTAATTGGGGAACCAGTTGTTTAATAAAAAGAGATTCGAGTAATGCCAATTGGTGCTACGTCTTAATAACTTACGTTACATTTTCCACTAGGGAAGATTAAAATGGTTAGTGGATGTATTACAAGCTAAGAATTAACACAATAATAATATAAAACTGCAAAAACTTACGAAGATAAGATTTCAGCTGTTTACGGTTATGTTCTCTTCTCGTCTCGAAGCAAAAAAAAAAAATATATATAAAAAGGGAGAGAGAGAGAGAGAGAGAGAGAGAAGAGGAAGTGGTAGGGGATAGCTGTTAGTGAAATTTTAAGTTTGATTTATCATCAAGTACTCACCAGATTACATTCAGTAAGAAAATGAAAAGAAAATGAAACGGTACTTATTCGGCATCAGTTCTTGTTAACCTCGACTGTTTCACTGGTTTCAAAATTTCCACGATTATTTCTGCTATATATTTGTAATGCAGATTATTTTATGCAATATTCTTACCATTTACGTTGGGAACCATTCTCGACAAATTTCTCTCTCTCTCTCTCTCTCTCTCTCTCTCTCTCTCTCTCTCTCTCTCTCTCTCTCTCTCTCTTTTCTAGGCCATCCTTTTGATAAAAAACACGTAATGAAAGGACCTCGTAATAACTACATCTTTATCAAGTTAGTTTTTTATATTCAAGAATTAACAAGGACACTGGACATCGTTTTTTAAATTCGATTAACGTTGTCCTCTTATCCCATCCACTTGAGGAACATGCAAACTCGGTCATTTACTTTATAATGGAGCCTTATGGCGTGGACGTTCCCCATACACCGGTTCATGTTCTTTTGTATTGAAATTTCCCAAATTCCAATCGTATGTTTTTATTTGAATATTTCCATATGTTCCGAGTGCCTAATTGTGTTGGGTTGTTTTAACCTTATCATCACATTTCAGTTCCAATATTCATAAAAACGAAATCCATTCGAATATGAGAATGAATTTAGAACGACTAATTTAAAGGATTCAGCCGTTCCAATTTAAAGTAGGAAGTATTTGTTACCATGGGCATTAACTTCACCTGTTTAGAATATATTCAAAAGCATTTATTAACATCAATAACTGTAAACAGGATGATAAGACTTCCTGAAAAACAAATCAAATATCAAGCAGAAAACTTGAGGGCGTTTCTCAGAAAAGGGGAAAAAATTGCCGTAGAAATTTCAAGACAAACAACTTCGATAGTTCCCCAAATGCTCATTTTTCATCCATCCCCAGGGAAAACAGATTTAATGTAGAAGAAAAACCCATTTCTCTGTCAGTTCCAAATTCACTTAAGGTAGAAAATCGACGCAAGTACAGTGCCTTAAAATAATCAAGGGATTGTGTTACTGAAATCCGAGTTTGTATTAAACTCCACCGTTCTAAATTAAACAAATTTATGTTTCCCATCCTAACTACGTGTATACATATACACATACGTTATATATAAGTCATATCACATTACCGTGATTCATATAGGGCTACATATATCGAGCTACATATGTCCTTTAATATCTAATTCACTCTACCTCGGAATTAATATATTTTCATATATGTTTAACCGAAGGGGAATTTATTCAGCGAAAATAGAATTGCCGGCCGACGGGCACGAACCATCGACATCTTCAATTCCAGGACTGGCAGTGAAGCCTTAGCCCACCCCGCCACCGCAAGAGGATATAAGTTTAAGCCGCCTCCCAACTCAAATACCTGCCGCGCTCAGGTATTTTTAGTTTTGGAGACTGCATCAAACCCACCTCGTCCTCGGTAGCGTTGTAGTGCTTTTGCCTGCACGTAGTCATTATATAAGTCATCACATTACCGTGATTCATATACATATATCGAGCTACAAATGTCCTTTAATATCTAATTCACTATACCTCGGAATTAATATATTTTCATATATGTTTAACCGAAGGGGAATTCATTCAGCGATAATAGAATTGCCGCCCGACGGGCATGAACCATCGACATCTTCAATTCCAGGAGCAAAAAGATGTGTGCAACCCAGAAGGCATTGGACAGCACAGGTATTCCAACTTTGTTGAGGAAGGCATCAACACAAATGATGTCAACATATATATATATATATTATATATATATATATATATATATATAGATATATATATATATATATATATATATATTTATATATGTTGACATCATTTGCGTTGATGTCAACATATATTATATATATATATATATATATATATATATATATATATATATGTTGACATCATTTGCGTTGATGTCAACATATATATATATGATATATATATATATATACGTATATATTATATATATATATATATATATATATATATATATATATATATAGCAAGCACAAATCCATTTCGTTCTGCAGGTTTCCTGCCCATGTGGGGATCAGAGATATTGAAAACGCTGATAGAGAAGCAAAAAGGGTATGTATTTAAAGCCATTGATATATAATATATATAATATATATAATAATAATATTTATTATGATACTTATATATTAAATACAATAATATATAATATAATTATATATTTATCTATATATATAATATAAATATAATATATAAAATACATTTAATATAATATAATATATATATATATATATATAATAATATATTATATATATATATATGTTATTGATATATATATATATATATATATATATATATATTATATATTATATATATATATATATATATATATATATATATATACTTATTATATATATGATATATATATTATATATATATATAGATATATACATATATATTATATATATATATATATATGTTGACATCATTTGTGTTGATGCCTTCCTCAACAAAGTTGGCATACCTGCGCTGTCCAATGCCTTCTGGGTTGCACACATCTTTTTGCACCTCAGCTGGCGTCACCACCTTTGTGATGATATTGGCCAGGTCTTCACCCTCATACTTCATAGGATTCTGGATGATATGAGCACACTCTTCTTGAGTCGAGCAATGTTCTCTTCCTACCTTGTCCAGACAGCCAGTGACAGGTCATGATGTTCATTCCATGTAGTTGTAAGTGAGCCAGCCATCATATGTGCTTCTTCAGCAAGCCTACTAATCTCTGGAACTGCAAGGAAGATTTCTCCAGAGCACTGGCAATCTGTGTAATGTCCGAGTCCTCCCGTGACTTTCATGAGCATGATCCACCCTAATGGCATAGATTGGTATCTGGGTTTTGTTGACAACAGTTTCCATCCATGAACTCTTCATGTATGTCTGGATCTGTGTTCTGAAAGGCTATCATTTCGCTTGGCGAGACATATCCGTTCATTGTCTGAATAATCAACCCGATATCACATGTATAACATACAACTAGAAAACGAACTATAGCTAGAAGTGTTCGCGAACTGTCGGTGATTAGATTAGTGTCAGAATAGCATGATAAAGTGTCGACTAAGTTTTTTTTTTGAGTGAATTATTAAAAATTCAAACATAGTGGCAGTGTCTGGCAGTAACAGAGGTAAGAAATGGCGGAATCTTGCTTGCCTTGCAGATATCCAATATGATGACACAGCATGCAGGGAACGGGCATTTCATATCTATGAGATCAATAACAACCCTAACCAAAAAGATGCAAAAATATTCATAGACATATTAGAAGTATATGCTCCTTCAAACTGGAGCATGTCTGCAGAACATATGAAAATAACTGAAGGAGTATCAAATTAAATTCAAGTGATCAAGAGACAAAGAAAATTTACATCAATCAACACATTCCAACAAAGAAAATTAATAAGGTGAATATAGTGATTATACTGTCTGATGCAATTGTAAAACTAATGCATAAAGCATGTAATCTATGTAAGGTGTGGTATAGCATTGTAAATCCACAAAACCTGATCAGGAAATGCCATGCATGCCATGTACCTACTCATCCTCAATGTGCAGAAGTCCAGCAAAATGAAAATAAGGACACAAGTATTTTGCTCATCATGTCTAACATGGATAGATAATGTTATTAAATCAAGGATTAATGTGCAAATAGTAGATGATGAAGATGAGGAAGAGGAAGAAGAGCAAACCGGAAAAGAAGAAAATAAGACTGAAGTGTGGATGCAGATACACTCATAGATACTACATATGAGGCAATACAGCAGCCTACATACGATGAAATAAATTACGACATGGCAAAACAAAATCCCAAAGAGACCCAATCATGAGTCATCACCAGATGTCTGAGTCTGGCCATGCGTTTCCATTCACAACTTTGTATTTTTGGTGGCATTTATCAGTTATTTGCAGAATATATAATTTTTGAGCAAGTTAATTGTGTTTTACAGTCTTTTGCATCATCAGTATCCTCTGGACCTGTTTAATATGATTAAATATGAAGGGAAATCAGTGCAGAAACAGTAATGAGAACAAAAAAGTTTATTCACAAAAATGAGTATATAATACATTTTTATACTTAGAAAGGAGGCCAAGAGCACAAAAATGGTCACAAAAGATGCCTCCCTCTTTAGGAAAAGGTATAAGAGCTATAAGCAAAATAAATATTCCCCACAATTTACAGCAATTGTTTCTCTGAATCTTATTTCTTCTGTGTATTCAGCTTTCTCTCTTTTGTCAAATTTTTGCAATTTTGAATGTTTTCATTACTTTTCTTACAGTAATTGTTTAGAGGGATATTGGAAGAAGCAAATATGAGCATTTTTTTTTTAAATTTTCCTATGCTATGTCCAGCATCACAATCATTTAGATGTAAGAAGGCATCATTATCAGCGAGGACAGTGAATGAAATGCTTGTGGCCAAATTCTTCTGACACATTGATTTAATAAAATCAGGACACTGTGATAGTTTATTAATGGTTATGTAGTTAAACAGAATTACGTTTACTACAAATTCATGCGGATAAAGAAGCCTTCCTCGGCTTATACCCTGAATGTAACTGTTATTGTCTGGTAAGCAATCTTTTGTTTCTTGGCAAGTAAGTAAGTCTTTACAGGAGCTACACTTGAATATTTTCACAACAGCATACACACAGTAGCCAGCAAGGTATGTTATAACCGGGAAAAGATCCATACATTTATCAACATCATCTTAATTGACATCAATATCAAAGGAATAGTTATTTCCGGACTCATAATTCATGCACTCCCAGTTTGTTTCTTCGAAGATCTTCAGTTCGATGTCTTTATTATTAAAAGCTATTCTGAGAACAGACATTAATTAACCTCAGTTTTTTTTACATTCGAGCACTTGTCGTAAGGAAATGTAATTGCAGCCAGCAAGTCGACGATATTTACCAAATCTATTTTTAAGTTGATCGGTTTGAAATGTTCCTGGTAAGATATATTTCATTTTCAATTAGATGGTCTCAGAAAAAGTACCCACAACAATACAAATTAAAAATAAATGGTTGAACAGTATACAAAATATGACAGTTGCAAGTACTGAGTTTTCATTTAATGTCATCAGCAATGACTGATAATGCCTTTTATAATCATTTGTGTTAATAAACTCTGTTGTTTCTCATCATAACTTCTGCCCTGATTTTCCATCATTATGCAGCATATTTAATTAAATTAACCAGGTTTAGTGGATTAAGATGTTGTTAAAGACTGTGAAATATAATTATATAACATACCAATTAGATACTCTGCATAATAAGTAATAAATAACACCAAAAATACAGAACTTGGAATGGTGCTTGTGGCCAGGTACGGACGTGTGGTGCTGACTCATCGCTCTGTCAAGAGCGATCGCACAGGCCTTGTCAATTCAAGATAGCGGTGGCTGTACCCGGATATTCATACCGATGGGAAAGAGCAAGAAAAAAAAAGAAAAGAAAGACACAGTGTGCACCCTTTTGAAAAGAGGGAATTGCGAATCAGTGACGGATGTCACTACAAGTATCCCAAGATATGTCACAATTATGAGATTTGTGGCAAATGTGCATACCTACACGGCTATGAGGTTGGATGCAGTGATCTAAATAAAAAAAATATGCAAAAACTTGAAAGAAGGAAATGGATGTAAGTTCAACGAAAAATGTAGATATATGCACACTGTAGCCATGAAGAACAAAAATCAAAATCAAATAAATAATAAAAATCAAAGTAAAAATGAAGCAAATAAAGAAAGGAACAAAGAACATGAGGTGAAGGAAAAAACAAGCCATCACCGCATTATGAAATGTCAGCATTGAGATATCAGGCATCAGCACCTAGGTAGGTACAGTGCAAGTAACAAGCACTGTATCTACGATGCCAGGGGATGGTGCAGATACAGAGATAAATGCAGATATGTACACAAAATGAATAAATATGAAAATGGAAGATTGAATGTATTGGAAAAGTTGGATTTTTTTAATGTACGAATTTCTGGAAAGGAAGAAAAGAACAACATATCAGAATAGGAAAGAGACATGGGAAAATCCTTATTATTACCCATATTAAATGATGGGGATAACACACAAACCATCATAATGATGAATGCACAGGGTTTAGTTACGAGTAACTCAAAAAGAAAAATAGTTCTTAGAAGAACTAACCCAAACTGAAAAAATAGTTATAATGCATATAAGTGAAACCTGGTATTCCCAAGAGACTGGTAATGATGATCAGATAAAGGGGTTCCAAATTTAGAGATCAAATAGAAAACATATGAATCAAAGGGGAACTCCGATATATGGGAGAGACATAAATCAGGGAAAAATATGTGTGATATATAGTAACGCAGAATGTGAATTAACAGTGGTAGAATTTGAATCTGAAAAATTAGTGAACATCGTAATATACAGACGCCCTGATACTAAAGAGTTTGACATAATAGAAAAATTGGATGATATGTGTAGAAATCACAAAGACTGGACTATACTCCAATTCAGAGACTAACTTTCCTTTCGTAGATTAGAAATAACGAATAGGAGATTGTGGTTGTATTTATACATATAAAAAAGAAAGTAATAGTAGTGCAGAAGATAAGAGGCAATTTGAAAAGCCATTAGATATGCTACTAGAACACAACATTCAGTAAATAAATCACCTGCCAACAAGAAAGGATAATATTTTAGACCTAGTATTTGTGAACAACCTGAATTATGTTAAAGAAATAATAATGTATAATAGGAGTATTTCAGACCATGTCGTCATAGAATTAACAGTCCGTTCCAAGGAAGTGAAAACAGATAAGCAAGAGATGAAAAAGTGGGAAAAATAAAAAAAATACAATTTCTATAGTAACAAAGACTGGAAAACATATTTGTAAGTGATAATATACAGGTAAATATGGATATATTATATAAACTATTAGAGAAAATAATGGATAACTATATACCGAAGAAGAAAAGTAACCATCAGTCATGCATACCAAGAGACAAAGATCTTGATCCAGAAAGTCAGAAAGTGGAAAAAAAGGTCTTGCAAAAGAAAAGAATGCATGGAAAGTGATGGAACTAAAAAATAAGATAGAAAATGCAGAACAAAAGATTATACAATAAAAAAAATTAAAACAGGGCTTAGAAGAAAAGACCTTAAAAAATATCAAGCAAAAAACCAAACTATTTTACTCAAATGCAAAAAAGATGATTAAAACAAGAGTAAAAATAGGCCCTCTAAGAAATGAAGAGAGATTAACGAATGAAGAAAAGGAAATAAACAACATATTAGCAGAAAGATAGAGAGAATTTACACCTAGAATTGATAATGAAGATAAAGATACAGAAATAAGAGATGAAAATAGTGAATATTTATCGGACATAGGTATTAATGAAGCCGATATTGCACAGGCTATTAATGAAATTGAAAATGGATCAGCAGCCAGATGAGATGGAGTCCCTGCCATTTTGTTAAAGAAAGTAATTCATTCTAGCGCAAAGCTGCTCCCAATATTATTAAGGCAAAGTGTAGATAAAGGAAAGCTTTATGGTGAACATAGATTAGCAGATCAATACTTGAGGCAAGTAATTATAGCCCTGTGAGTCTAACTTCACATATTATGTAAATGTATGAAAGTGTACTTAAGAGAATATAATGAAAAATTTAATGAAAAATAATTTGTTTAATATAGAACGACAAGGTTTTGTACCTAGAAAAAGTACACAAACCCAACTGTTAGTCCACCGTGAAATCATATATAAAAATATGATAAACGAAAAAGATACAGATGTGGTTTACCTAGACTTTGCAAAAGCTTTTGATAAGATAGACCATAATATATTAGCGAAGAAAATGAGAAAACATAATATTGTGGACATAGTAGGAAGATGGATAAAATTGTTTTTGCAAAACAGAAAACAGATAGCGACTGCAAATGATGAGAAATCGGATGAAGCTAGGGTAATATCCAGTGTGCCACAAGGTACGGTGTTAGCTGCATTTCTGATTGTTATTATGATTACAGACATAGACAGTGATGTTAAGGACTCTGTAGTGAGAAGTTTCGCCGATGACATAAGAATATAGAAATTACTTGTGATGAGGATAGGAACTTGTTACAAAGAGACCTAAACAAAATATATGAATGGGTAGAGATAAATAGGATGGTATCTAACTCGAAAAATTCGAATCAATAAATTATGGAAATAAAGAAGGAATACTATATGCATATACGGGACCTAATAACGCAGCAGTCACGAATAAGGAAGCAGTTAAAGACCTTGGTGTGATGTTGAATAGGAACATGTTATGCAATAATCAAATAGCAATACTATTGGGAAAATGCAAAGCAAAAAGGGGAATGTTGTTACAGCACTTCAAAAAAAGAAAAGCCGAAAACATGATTATGCTTTATAAAACGTATGTAAGTAGTTCATTTGAATATTGCAATATGATATGGTACCCATACTACCAAAAGGATATTGCACAAAGAGAAAGTGTACAAAGGTGTTTTACAGCTAGAATAGAAGTAGGTAATGACCTTGAATACTGGGAAAGACTATAATTTTAAAAATTATATAGTCTAGAAAGGAGAAGAGAACGCCACATGATAATACAGGCATGGAAACAGATGGAATTACCAAAAACATCATGGAGCTAAAAATATCAGAAAGAGAAAGCAGAGGTAGATTAATAATGCCCAAAACTATACCAGGAAAACGAAGGAAAGCAGACAGGATATTAATCCATCACACACCAGCATCGATAATGCAGTGTCTATTCAATGCGTTGCCAGCTCATCTGAGGAATATATCAGGAGTGAGCGTAGATGTGTTTAAGAATAAGCTCCACAAATATCTAAGCTGCATCCCAGACCATCCAAGATTGAAGATGCAAAATATACCGGAAAATGCATTAGCAATTCCCTGGTAGACATTACAAGTGCCTCACACTGAGTGACCTGGGGCAACCCGAACAAGCTGTAAGGTCTGCAAGGCAAGGTCTGTAAGGTAGAGAGGAACCAGCCCGGTATACTTCTGCTTGTTTTAAACAAAGCAGCACTTGCACAAAGCTTCAAGGAACGACAGATACAGCTCCCAAAGACCGTCACGGGTGGTACGGATGAATGTACAGCTATGCTCAGAACTGGTGCTACATGATTGCATAGGATTTTGTTCAAAATTCACTAACTGGCAACCTAACATGCTCCCTATTAGCAATTATTTCAATGTGAAAACACGATTATTGCGTACAATAACACCATAATAGGTTCCATAAGAGTGAAATCTGTCATATATTTCAAAACTAAGAAATGTCATGTGAAGCCATATTTCAGAAAAAACACTAGAACATTTTCAAAACTTTCATTCACTCATTGCTGATGCATCTGAGCAAAACGAAGTCATGGAACCTCAGTTCAATTGTTAAATTAAAAAAACGAAAAAATTTGTCATAACATTAGTATTGCTTCCAAAGCAAGCATAAAATCTGAAATGGTCATATTTGACTGTTTTTAAGTAGAATGCGCCCACTGACATCAACATGAGTGGAGCGTGTGTGATGCAACCATTAGCATGGCGGTGCTGGAATAACCAACTGGTGTAACATAAGTAGGTCTACAATGAAATTATCTTGAAAACATTCATATTATATTTGATAGAAGAATATTTGGATATCCATACAAATAGAATTATCTATGATATATTTCTTAACCACTTCAAAAAGTTGATGGCTTACTAGCAGATATTCGCCAATGCAATTATTCCTTTCTCAAAGTCAAGATTTAGTTCCTAGACCTAGGTGTGTTAAATTTCTTTACATTTAGCATTCACATCTCTATATTAACAATTTCTGGCCAGAAAGCAAATGAGGTTATCTACACATTCTTGCACTTCAAGTTACCTTATGAAAGAATAAACTATAAACAAAAGCGAGCAGGACAACTATTAAGAAAATAATATTTTAAGCCAGTTAAAGAAAACAAGTGTTCCATACACCTTGATATTAATAGATATTTCAATTAATAGCCATCTCTTCCATATAATTAAAATCATCTTCATCTTTTATTCCTCAAAGAACAGGTAATCTCTACAAATAAATTCATTAGGAACAAATTACATCTCAGAAGGCTTAGATTAATTTTTTAGGTCTATAACTCATTTTGCAACATACAGTCAGTTTAAACACAGCCTTAACTTCGACATTCAAAGAAAACTTCATATTCCTGTTTTGGAAATGTTATGACTGTTGAGCTTATTAGGTCTTTTGTTATAATGCTGCAGAGGAAATGGTGACCATCCCGAGGAGCATGTTATGTGCACCGTCACTGATGGCACCACTAACTTTAACATGCGGTACTTTGAACTAAGCAACGTGAGAAAAAAACAAAAATAAGTTCAAATCACACAGATTACGAATTATGCCAATGCATAAAAGGGAGCATATTCATATAACCATAAGGAAAATACTGCTATCTGTGAATTTGCAAACTTTTCGACATGTATGACATTGGAAATAGAAAAAAAAATTTTAACATTACTTGGCAACGCTACGTTAAGTCTGAGAATCTGGAGAATACAGAAAGAATCATGTCTCATCAGCTTTGAGCATCACTGTACAGTTAAACCTCGCTTTAACAGATTGATAGGGGGGAAGGTCGTCTGTTACAGCCGATTGCCCGTTGAAGTGAAGCATTGTTTTTTTCAAGCCCTAAGTGATGTTTATCGGCCTAGGTGTGATAACAACTGACATACATGAAAAGATTCACATTATGAAATAAACTGATAAAAAGGTAATAAAACTATTTTTGCCTTATATACTATTGGCATATCTTCATTACGAATAGCCAATTCAAGGAATAATTCCATATCAATAAAATCAACTTTTATCTATATGCGAGTCCAGCTGACAAAATGTACATTGAATTACAGTAGTGCTCAAAGCAATATTATCTTTCGGTATCTTTCGAAATTTTAATGCTAGAGTAATTATGGCAGTAATAACGTTTAGAAATTGTGTTCAGGAAAAACCATGATATAGAATCGGCTTTGTTATCTGTTTATTTTGAATTTCTAAGGACACAATGGGTAAAACAGCATTTGTAATAATATTTTTACAAAACCAATTTCATAAGTTACTTGCTGTTGCAAAAGCTAGTCTTATATAAATAGTTTTGTAATTTAACTGTCGTCTTAGATTATACTACCCTAGGGTGGATTTTATCCATTAAATCCGATGTCCGTTGGTTCTGGGTCTGATAAAACAAGGTTTTACTGTATATATGAGTACACCATCCTCATTTAGGTCTGCCTAAACTTGAAGAGTGAACTTTGTGATCCCTTCTAGTCAAACTCGGCCATCATTTTTAGTACCCTTTGTGAACCAAGGATAGTTAGCATATTTAGCTGTGCCTTGAAGGTATTGAACACAACTTTGGTCAAGCGGTGCTGCCTTTAGAAATGGCCCCTTCAGATAAGGATGATCTATGAAGAATTCTTCTACAGAGATATCATAGAGGGCCTGGACTGTAGTCATGTGTGCTTCTAGGGCTCTTTCCAAGTGCTGGGCTTGTAGGATCTTGTTGTGGTTGGATCATAGATGTCAGTTTCACTCCAAGCCTCGTCAAGCCCACTGTCTTTGATGTCATCCCCAGCTGCCCGCTATACAGCCATCACAGTATGCATGTCACCCAGTCTCAACAATTACTTAATTCAGATTGAATATTTGTCGGAAACACTTTGGAAAACACAATGTAACATTCTGGCACTCCAGACTCTGAACCAAAGCATGATTAATACAGTGCGTTGGATCAAAAATTACCTTCAGCTTTGATGCTGCGTCAAGATTACTGAAGGTCCACAGAAAAATGATGACAAAATTTTTCCACTTCCTGGAATGCTCAGAACTCATTCAAAATAGTTGCAAAAATTAACATGCAAAACCAACGGGAATCCTAATCTGTTACGTTGCCCCACCCAGCCCCACCCCCACATAAACAAAAAAGTATACGGCATGACAAATATAAAGATGTCATTGATAAAAATGAAATTACCTCTACAGAGATATACAATATGGAATGCCAAAGGTACGATGTGTCTGTTAAAAAGAGAAAAATAACTGAGCCCGTTAAAAGATAAAAGTTATTATTTTAATGTTTATAAATCTCACGCATATGATCATCACAAAGTGGTACATGATATGGAGGGTAGGGGACAAGGTAGAGTTGTTATACCCATTGATAACGAAGAAGGTGAGGAGGAGGAGAATCCGAGGAAGGAGGGGGAGGGAGAGGAAGAGGAGGGAGAGGGCAATTAAGTTAATGGGGTTTTGAAACTCTCCGAACAGACTATTTGCTTACGGGGAGGCGATTTCAACTAGATCATACAGAGATTGAAGAAGAGTAAAGGAACATGATCATCATCTTCTGCGTCTTCTTCCACCGTTTCATCCCATCCATCCACCCAACCCATCCCAGGTCCATCTCGTTCCTCCATCCCTAGGGTTTCCCCTCCCCCATAGCTTCATCCCATCTATCCCCCAACCCATCCCGGGTCCATCATCGCATCTCCCCATCCTTCGGGTTTCCCCTCCTTCACGATTACCCAAGTGAGAGAGCCTCTCTAAAAAAAACTGAAGCTGAATAGCACAATGGGAACAGGTAGGAAAAGACGCAGCACATTTCTCATAACTTAAGTAGATGCAGTTGATGATAGTGATGCAGACGTTGATGATGATGATGATGATGATGATGATGATGATGATGATGAATATGGTACTGATTATGAAGAGTTAATGAAGGACAATTTCATCGATGACTCTAAGTATATGTAAATAAGATTAACTGTTTTGTAACCTATTACTGTATTTGTAAATGACTGTTTCTGTAAATAGATTATCTTGTATTATCCATTACTGTACATTTTCTATAAAGAAAGTTCTACATGTATGTGAATATGGTAATATACCGCTAATTGGTTATTTTCTGACGAGTATTCTGCATAAATAAATTATTGTTAATATTTAACATTTTCTCATCAAAGCAGATGAGAATAAGAATGCCCCCTTCTGGAAGGAATTTACCGTGCAGAACACTTATGAATTTTTTAAGGTAAGAAAATGTAATAGAAAGCTGCTAAATCCTACTGTATACTATTTGGAGGTCCTACAAACGGAGGCCATTCAAGTATTATTCTAATTTATACTAGAGCTTTATGATAATGATATTTTAAAAAGGAGGAGGAGAGGTAACAGAACGCAGTACTCCGTGAAGTGGAGGGGATATCCGAAGTAGTTTAATTCCTGGCAGGATAGGTCTCAGATTTTTCGGGTATGAATCATCCCCACAAAAGAGCGTTGGTAAATAAAAATAATGATTTCATCCTATGGACACCAAGAATTTCATCTCCAGACAGGAATAAGCAATTTCAGTATTCGGAAGAGAATGTATTACCACTAATTCTCACATTTTCAGGAACTTCCTTCAGGGAAACCTGACGCAGGTAAAAATCGCGTAAGAAAGCTGAGAAGGTGTAGGAGGGACGTATGTGAAATCTCCTTAAAGAAGACTCCATTACATTACGAAAAAAAAAAAAATATATATATATATTTAAAGGGAGAAAAGGGGGTTGTGGTTTTATCCGTATTACTTCCTATAGCCTCGGGATTCATAGCGAGTCTTTTGAAATAACACGAAGGAATTTTATCTACTCCTGAGAATTACTTACGAAAGGCTGACAAGGGAAAGAGGAGGAGGAGGAGGGACAGTCGAAGTATCAGTGGTAGTGGTGGTGGTAGTAGTAGTAGTAGTAGTAATATGTGGACTGGGAATTTCACGAGTAAGTTCTGCTTACAACACAAGAAATGAATGGAGAGTTCCACCGAAGGTTAAAACCTTTATAGCTTCTGCAGTCAGTAAAAGGAGTGGGGAGGTATACTAATAACTTTTAATGGATTTAAGCAGGGTGTCACTCAGGAGCAAGGATATACGTCCCTAAGTAATGTCATTTATATATGATTTAATGAGACTCAGATACTTTACATGAACGGTATTATTAACCATCTACAGAACTCTGGACCAATCCAAGTGCGATACTGAAGGGAATTTATTTACTCCTCTTAGGCCGAGTATTCACGCACAGGTTTACCTATCAGTTTCCCTAACAGTTCATCGAAACTGACGTTAAAACATACGTGCGGACGACAGTTTGTGGGCGGGGTCAGTCCACTCACTAAAACTGATGAACTGATGGAATTACCTAAAGTTCTTTCGACCGACTGACAAGTGACCGCACATGTGGACGGGTAACCAACGATTTTATGACAGTTCGCCGCTGGATTTCGCCTGTGAAGGATCTCAGGCGCTCGGACCAGAATATGGCCGGGGTATTCACGCATAGGTTTACCTGTCCGTTCGATGGATGAGCGTCTGCATGTAAAGAGTAGAACTAACAGTCCAACGGTCAACTCGAGGTCATTGCCTTCATTTCTCGCCCAGCCTTCGTCGTGGCAACTCTATATGGCAGCGATGGAGCTCTGCTGGATGATAACGAGTGGAGCTACAAAGTCTAGCTGCTGCGGCAATTCACCTCAAAATAGGAAAGAGGCAAAAAGGCATAACAGAGTATGGTCTAAATATTGCCTATTAAAGAGAGATGTCTATTCTCATAAAACATTTATGAATAATGTTAAATTAGACCTGGGGGTTGGTTATTTATGAAATGGAATGTGAAGCCTACTTTTACAAGTAATACCTTTCGTAAAAAGGCAGGACAATGGCCTAGGCCTATACCAAATTGTATTTATCACATGGAAATAGTTTTTATTTATTATATATGATTTGGACTCCCAAAGGTCTACAGATAGCGCTTAGCGCTGTATGGTCTAACAATGAAATGAATTAGACTTATACATAGTTCATTTATATACTGGTCAGAGCGGCTGAGATCCTTCCCAGGCAAAATCCAGCAGCGAACTGTCATAAAATCGTTGGTTAACCGTCCACAAGTGCGATCACCTGTCAGTCAGTCGAAAGAACTTCAGGGAATTCCATCAGTTCATCAGTCCTGGTGAGTGGACTGACTCCACCCACAAACAATGTCCACAAATACATCTTAACTTCAGTTTCGTTGAGCTGACAGGTAAACCTGTGAGTGAATACCTGACCTATGAATAAACCGCATATAGGCCTAATTAAGTTCATCGTTGGACCCTGCAGTGCTATTGTAGACCATTGTGAGTCAAAATCAGCATAAAATAAACAAAAACTATTTCAAAGAGATGAATACAATCTGGTACAGGCCTGGGCCAGTGTCCTGCCTGTTTATGAAACGTGCTACCCACAGGTCTAATTAAACCTTATACACTAATGTTGTATAAGAATAAACAACTCTCTTTAATAGGCAATATTTAAATTGTGGTCTGGTACGCTATTTTGCTTCTTTTCTATTTTGAAGTGAATTGCCTCAGCAGCTATATAGTCTACATAGGCTGCAGCTCCACTGCTTATCAACCAGTGGAGTTTCCATCGCTACCATAGAATTGTTGCTTGGACGAAGGCTAGACGAGAAATGAGGGCAATAAACTCTAGTGAACTGTCCGCCTGAGAGTTCTACTCTTAACATGTGGACGCTCATCTGTCGAACGGTCGTGGTTGGACTGACAGATAAACCTGAGCATGAATACCCAACCTTAACGGATTTAATATTCTAATCGTTACAAAAGTGTTTTTAGGAAACAGAAGAACTAATCCAATTAATATCCACGATTACCAGTACCTAATTAACATAGCAAGTATCAAAAAGTGGATAAGAAATAAAGATGAAAAAAAATTAAACATCTGGCTGAGTATAAGCACTGCAATGTGGGGACATATAAAACAATTGATGAAGAAGAGAGCAGTAGAAGGCACGTCACGGTTTCCCTATTAGAGGGTTTAAGCCTACATATCGTGTAATGACATGAGAATACAGGCTGAAGCAGGAAAGACGCTTGGCACATGCGTTACCTCTACATGTTCTGGCGGATACAGGTTAAAACAGCAAAGACAGGTGGTGCATGCGTCACCCTGTCTGCCTTGTACATGTTCCAGCAGAGTAGGGTGTGGGATTGTTGGTATACCTATATATATGGACAGGCCAGAGGATGGAAAGGAGACAGCGTTATTTAAGTTCAACAATGAGCGAGATAAAATGAGGATGGCTATCATTTATTGTGCAAATTTGTTTTCGGTTTCTTGTCTGAACCCTAGTTCAAGACTAGGTTCACTGGTCTGGTTACTGCCACGAGTTCTGTAACGTGTTGGAATTACAGGGTAGTGTAAACATTGTTGAGATCAGTGCCAATACATATATCTCAACAAAAATACTGCCAAGCACCATCTTTACAATTCTTTCTTGATATGGAAACCATAGGGTACTGCTTTACGGTAAAAATTAAAATAGGATTACATGAAGTCTGTTCACAGGTAACTAACTAGTTGAAGGGATTGTAAAGTTACATTGTTCAATAACTTGTAAGAAAAAAAAATCATAAGGAAAAAACACCAGCTTACCTCGTTTGCTCCATTATTCTCCCCACATCCCAGGCTACTCCGACCTACCGCAAACTTGGCTCGCCTGTCAGGTGCCAAGGATGAACTGTTATTCTAAAAATTTGTCTCACTGACAAACGAAGCCTCAAAAAGCATATATCTATAGAACATTTTCTGCTTTGAATCAATTTTTTTCACTCACCG
>NC_087205.1:59676448-59681448 GCF_015104395.2 Macrobrachium nipponense
GTCTGGGAGTGAATTCTTAGTCAGGAGGGTGGGTAGAATGTTAACTTACTAGTTTTCTTTATGGGCAGATTTGGGTTTTCTTTCATTATGACTTGTTAATCATTTTGTTCTATTTTGTATTCAACTGCTTTGGGTAATAAATAGTATATTTTTATACTTACGAGATCTTAATAGCCTGACAACATGGTTGCAGACAGAGGGCACCATTGACAACAGGTAAGGGTTTCCAATTTGTGTAGCTTTATTAAAAGGGGGCCTAAGAGTGAAGGCAGGCGGTTTAAGAGGCTTTTTTTACACATTTTATAAGCTGTAGGTACACTAACGAAGAGACTGGTGACCAGTTAGACATAGATGTTTTTTATTGGCAGGAAAAGCAGTTACAATCATGTCACAGGCAACTCGGGGCTCTTTTTGCAGATTCAATGGGTTGGGCAAGGAGAAGCTGTTTGTCTCTCAAGCTAAGTCAGTGTCAGCCATCTTGGGATTCTTGAATACCAGTGTTTTAAAACGTGAAGGGGAAAAGTTTAATTTTCGACGTATCAAAATGTTTCACAAGTGTGATAAATAGTTCATGCATATTTGTGGTGCATATACGAATTCGGTTTCCAGTCATATGAAGATGTGAGTGTATTTTCAAGTTTTCTTTCTTATTTTCTTATTTTCTTCTTTTAATCTTTTATATCTTTTTTTTACTTTTTTTGGTTGTTTATGTTCCTTTTGTTTGTTTGTGGCGAATTTACTCGAGCAGAGTTTTTTGTTGCGAGTCATGCCCTGAGAGAGAGAGAGAGAGAGAGAGAGAGAGAGAGAGAGAGAGAGAGAGAGAGGCGAGAGCTGGTGTGTGAGATGGTCGCCGGGGTGTAGCGCTTAGTAAGCATTTTGCATTTTTTTCTTTTTTCTATTCCCTCCCTATTTTTGTTGTTGTTGTTGTTGCTTTCGTGGGATAATATACTGGGCATGGGGCGCGTTTGCCTTTTGTTATCCATTATTGGGGGAAAATTTGTGTTAATTTTTTGGATTGGGTTTTGTGTATATAAATACATTGATGTTATTGAGATCGGGGAATCTTAAAGAACAAAAGAGCTTTCGGAAACAGAAAGATGGCGGATACCAAGAGTACCTACCACAACGCTACTACACCATGTAACTAACGTGAGTGCGGGCGTGAGTCCATTTAGAGGGATGGTAGATGGCGTTCTAGCACAACCAGTCCAAATTTTTATTGAAGGAGTGAATAATTATTTAGCAGGAAAGAATATATCGGACGATATAGAGGCATTTAGAGAGGCGAAAGCTTTGCTAGATTTCAATAGGGGAGACCTCTTCCATCGTTGCAGGAGTTTCCAATTTACAAAATGTCGTACCTGGATGGACTTGCAAGCATTTTTGAAAACAGCTTATGGCTCAAAGGAACACGGAGATATGGTGAGGGACCTTCGGGGTCTTTATAAATTACGGAAGGGCACTAAGAGCCTCGTAGAACATAATTCAAAACTTTTTGACGCAGTGGCGGATTGGGTAGGAAAATTGAAAACATCTAAATGGGCTACAGGGTGTTAATGTCTATTGATAACATTCATAAAATGATTTATTTCTCCCTGTTCTTGCACGATGTACCGGATGCAATAGTGAATAGCTTTGATGAAAAGATTGAACCTACTTCAGACGAAGAATTACTTTATGCCCAAATTGAGAAACATATGTCTAAATGTCCCACTGTAGTTAGCACAATTTTTAATAGGACAGGCCCGAGGGATAGAGTGCAAAGAGACACAGAATTTTCTCCTCCCCATCTGTGCGCAAAAGTTGAATATAACAAAAGATCACTCAATCAAAAGCAACAGCAGTTGCGCTGTTTCAACTGCAATAAACCAGGGCATCCAAAGAAATTGTGTAGGGTTAAATATTGTGGAATGTGTAAGAGTACCAATCATTATTGGCAGTCTTGTCTGTCTCAGATACGGAGAATGCGAGGCCTACACCTCAAGGTTCTGGTAATTATAATGTGAGAACTTCCCAGGCAGGTCAAACCAGAGGGCAAAGGGATCGGCGAAATTTTTGGAAGCCCGATCAACAAAAAGGGTACAGGTGATTGGTACATGCCATTGTGGTCTCGTGGGGGACGACCCAGAGCCCAGCCCTATAGTCTATGGAACAGTAGGGGATGTGGATATCCCGATATTTATAGACTCGGGGCATCAATAAATCTAATGGACAATAATTTGTATCAATCCATGTTTTCCAATTACCCTTTGCAACCCTCAACGGAGACGGTGTGTGATGTGCAAGCCCATAGATTAAATACCCTGGGTTGTGTTCAAATACAGTTTACTCTCAGTGACAGAGTGCTAACAGAACCATTTTTGGTAATGAAAGGAATTGCATTGGGCAACAGACTATTGCTGGGTCATCCTACTTGTAGAAGACACAAGATTTCGATCCATGCGGGTGTTAATGGGATAACAGTCGGGATATCAGGTGTTTTTCTGCCTTATGAAGACGTGAATAGAATGGAGGACATGGAGGTTATTGAAAGAGATGTGCTCGGTGATATTAATGGCGGTGATACGACTGTTATGGAGAAAGGTATTATTAAAACCCACGTTGCTGATATGGGAAATGATTACGGGGGTTCTATCAGAGTTCTCAGTGATAACAATGGTGGTGGTGATACTTTGGATGGTGATGTTGATACTAATATTGATGTTATTTTTTATACTAACAATGCTGGGGATGATACTGAGGGTGGTAATGTGTATGGGGCAGTGGAAAGGGGAGGTACTAACCACAAATATAGAGGTGTTTTATCCGAAGATATTATGTTACTACCTGGTTCGAAGACTATGGTAAAAGTTAAATTGAAGGAAATGAGAAAACCCACAGATGTGTGTTATTGAAAATAGCAAAAAGCTTAGAGGGGTTATTAGCACGGCATCGGTGAACAGTGTATCCAAGGAGGGGTTGATGTGGTTAGAGTTGCTAAACTGTAATGATACAGTTAGGAGATACCATAAGAATACATATATATTGGATTTCCAAGATTGGAGTTGTGATAGTGGTTCAGTGGCTATCGTAGAGGGGAAACCTGAGTTTTTGGAGGCAGAAATGCAATCAAGGAAACGAATATTTAGAGAACATTTAGCTAATGCGGATTATAGCGAACATGTTGAAGCGATAAGCGGGCTCTTGGCAGAATTTGGGGATACAGTAGCCTTACAAGGTGATAAATTGGGGTTGACTAATGGGTTAGAGCATAAGGTAAATTTGGAGAGTGGCACCAAACCTATTTATATTCCTGCATATCGCATACCTTTCAAAATCACAGAACAGGTAGAGAAAGGTTAATAGATGGGAAGAAGGAATCATTAGACCTAGCGTGTCTCCTTACAACTTTCCCTTGTTAGCGGTGCCTAAGAAAGACGGTTCTGTCCATGTATGTGTCGATTTTCGACGTTTAAATGAAAAGACGAACCCTGACCACTACCCAGTCGCGTGCATACCAGATCTTTTTGTAGAAATTGAGGGACATAATATCTATAGCTCAATTGATTTGTCGCAGGGTTTCTTACAGGTCCCTCTTAGTAAGAGTAGCAAGGAATATACCGCTTTTTCAGCGCCCAAGGGACATTATGAATTTACGCGAATGCCTTTCGGTTTATCAGGCAGTCCGATGACCTTTACCAGGTTGATGAACACAGTTTTGCACGGGTTATTGGGCAAAAATGTTTTTGTGTATATGGATGACATCCTAGTCGCAACAGACACGATCGTGCAACACCTGGAAGTGCTTACAGAAGTACTTAGGAGGCTTAGATTAGCGGGGTTAAAAATTAAGCTAGCCAAGTGCTCGTTCTTGACCACGTCATATCTAAGGAAGGGGTTAGAGTAAATGACGATAAAGTCAAAGCAATAGCGAATTTTCGCACCCCCAGATCAAAGAAAGAGATTAAGTCATTCCTGGGTATGCCAGTTTCTTCAGGGGGTTTGTGAAAGGGTTCTCTAATATAGCAGCTCCCCTAACTGATGTATTGCGGGAAGACGTTCAATTTCAATGGAATGAAACCCAAGCAGAGGTTTCAAAAGCTCAAGGACGCGCTAATGAATCCCCGTTTTGAAGTTTCCAGATTTTAGTGAACCTTTTACATTAGTGACTGATGCAAGCCAGGAAGGTATAGGTGCTTGCCTTATGCAAAAGTTCGATGGGAAATTTCATCCTATAGCTTTTTATAGCAGGAAGTTCAGGACAAAGGGCAGCAACGAGAAGTCCATGGCCACCATAAATAAAGAACCCTTTGCGTTACTGATGGGGAATAAAGTAGAAGTACTTACAGACCACAAACCATTACTAGATCTTTTTAATAAACCCAATTTGTCGCCTAAAAGAGCTCGATGGTTTTTAACTATCAGAGATTTTGATGCAAAGCTCAAATATATAGAGGGCAAGTTTAACGTGGTTGCTGATGCTCTCAGCAGGAGTTTTCATGACACAGAAAATTTCCAGGTCGCGCAAGTCACTAGTGAGGCCATACAATGGGATATACCTCTCATAGAGCAAAGGCAAGATGAAAACGAGATTTTAGCAGATGTAAAAGCGTTTCTTAGAGGGGAATTAGTCAGGAAACGTTATAAGTTGCCTTTTTCGGGTTTGGAGTTAGAAGGTAATCTATTGGTTGGGAAAATTAAGTATAAGTTGAGAACCAGTGACAGTATAGGAGATATGACACAGATCGTAATTCCGAAGGTCCTAATTCCAGTGGTTTTGGATATAGTTCATTGCAGGTTCGGTAGTCCACACTTGGGAATAGAAAAAACGTATGATGAGGTTCGTGCTAAATACATTTGGAAAAACTTGGGGAAATATGTGAAAAATTTTGTGTGGAAAATTTCGTAAGGAATTGTACGGTGTGCAACGCATGTAAGCCTGCAAGGACAACTTCATGCAAATTAGGATCGTATCCTATACCGAGTAGACCTGGGGAATTTTTGTGAGTCTAGATATGCGA
>NC_087205.1:59688948-59708948 GCF_015104395.2 Macrobrachium nipponense
GAATTTAACATGTTATCCAAGATTTGAAGATTACATCACAGAGATGGTTACCATCACGACGAAAACATTCAACAGCTCGATAGTCACACAACACAACTTTCAATGATAACACTTCTAGCAAATTTTCCTCCCGGCCATCTTATTTCGAGATTCGGTAACATCCATTTGCTATCTAGCACGCGTGGACTATTTTCTGTGGGGTTACCTGAAACATAGGGTATACTACGCAGGTAGGCCCCACACAACAGCAGAACTGAAACAAAACATCCATAGAGAGATTACAGCTTTTAGAGTTGATATGCTACACCGCACTTTACGTGATATGAGCAATCGAGCTCTTGAATGTTTTCATCGTGATGGTGACCATCTCAGGGATGTAATATTCAAGTCTTTGATAACAAGTTAAATTCCTGTGTATCAGTTATGCAATAAATATATTTAGTATTCTACGTCAGTTTTATAATCCAAGAAAAATACCATTTAAAATGTGTCCCATCATTATGAGTCCACCTGTACACATACATACAACACATACATTACATATACTATATATATATATATATATATATAATATATATATATATATATATATATATATATATATATAGTATACACAAGTGTACCATAATGATGGGACATTTTAAATGGTATGTTTCTCGGTTTATAAAACTGAAGTAGAATACTAAATATATTATGTAAATATGTAATAGTATGTTGTGTATCTGTTTGTGCCTATTAAATGAACAAAGAAATGCGTAGTAGCTTTCCAATATCCTTATATTGCGTTTTTCAATGGAAAATGTCCCTGCTATTGGTAAGAACCTGTTAATACTGAACGCATTATCACAAAATCTGCACCCTTCTTAAGTAGTCAGCGTTTTACAGACAAGGGATATTGCCAGTCACATCTCGTTTAAAAAAACGGAATGAAAAGTCAACCAAAGGAAATTAGTTTCTCATTAATGAGTAAATTCCGGCTATTTTCATCGCCTTTCATTGTACTTATTATGAGCAAAGAAGAAAATGCCGTTAGGTCAATGGAAACCTAATGATTTGTGCTCTCTGGCGTGCGTTGTAGCTGATGAGCAATTAAATAGCAGGAAAGAAAGTGTTTAGTTTTCAACGGTAAAAGTCTCCAAGGAATTTTTCAATCGTTGACTTGGTTTTCCCGTAAACTCAGTTTTAAGGCCTCAACATGAGAACTATTATCAAAAGGTTATCATCAGCTATGTTTAATGTTTCGTTTACGAGGATAAGTTATTTTTCAAATCCTGTTTATTGGCCTTAAAAGTGACGAGCTATATCATTTAATTTAATGTTCCAAAAAATGATCCCAAGTACTTAATGAGATGGGACTGCTCAAATTGAAGCAGTCACTAATTTTCTTCTCAGAATCCATTAAACTGTGGTATACAGCTTCCTATCAGAAAATAAACTTTTCAGGAAAACTGTGGTGAATAATGAAGGTCCCCTCGAAATACTTAATATAGGAGAATATGCTGAATGTGTAAAATGCAAACGAAAACGTTTTCTTTTAATCCGAGTGAAGCATAACATTTCTGTTCTGTAATTGGTGTGGTGTGCGTAATTGGAATTTTACTTTTAACGTACAAAAAATAATGAACTGTTTAACAGATTTGACCAAATGTTAATTTTGCCAGTTGGAAAAAACATTTTGCATGCTTGTCATTCAAAAACCTAAGCTAAAATATGATAATTAGCTACCGTAATTACAAGTGGCCTACTGTTTCTAAAATGAAATATCGAAAGCCTACTTCTGTTAACCTATAGACGTATGCTCACTAAATGCGTATAACAAGCAAAGTACCTTACTTTTGTACACTGATAAAACACAAACATATATCTAAGTCTCTGAGAAAACAATATTCTTTATCTTTCCTACAGGACACATGGAAAATGGCTAGTGGATTTCTGATGCAGGAGGTGGTAGCTACAACTGCCATGATGAGAGTACACTCTGTCATAGCATTTTCGCTTACTCAGGGAGTAAGCCTACAGACTTCTTGTTTTGTTGTTGTTTTTGTTAGGGCCCTAAGAAAAGTCTATGGAAGAGTCTAAAACGGTCTGGAAAAGGCTTTTCGCAGAGTTAAAGATACAGGTATTTTAGGATAGGATATTTATGATTTATTTATTAAGATAAAAACGTAAAAAAAAATAATGTGCATGTTAAACAGCACAGGAAATTATTTATAATAAAATATAGCATATTTAGTTTAATTTTCGTTGTTGAAAGAAGTCTCTATTTGACTGTAGATTTTAGCATATTTTAATTTACGTAAAAAACTAGGAATATAATATTTACAACTTATGCGTGAGGAGAAAATCTTGCACGCATCTCGAGTAAGCTGGAGGTCAGATCACGCCTTGTTATGATCGTTGTCACAACCACAATCGGCACTAAGTACTCCACCAGTCCAGTCTTATTCAAGTTTCTCGAGGCTTCATTTCCTTAAAAGCAATGATGGAACCATTTACTATTATATTGATATTGGAGAAATAAGTCTGCAATTGCGTATACGTACGTATAAGATACTCGGAAATAAAACTAAACAGGGAGCTTTCAAGAATCTGTACGATTTCCAGATTGAAAAGGGGAATTGTACAGATTCTCGAAAGCTCCTCTTTAGCTTTATCTCTTACTAGGGGAGTAAGCCTACAAACTAATTTGTTGTTGTTGTTGTTGTTGTTGTTCTTGTTTGGAAGAGCCTGAAAAGGTTTGAGAAAGGCGTTTCGCATTGGGTTCAAGATACAGGAACGTTAGGATAGAATACTTATGATTTATTTATTACAATGAAAACGTAAGAAATAATAATGTGCATGTTAAACAATTTAGAAAAATTATTTCTAATAAAAAAAACACGGCTCTATTTGACCGTAGATTTTAGCACGTTTTAATTTAAGTTAAAAGTTAGGAATATAATGTTTACAACTTATGCGTGAGGGGAAAATCTTGCATGTGTCCCGTGTAAGCTGGAAATCGGATCACACTTTATTTTTAAATACTGTACAGAGTGTCAAAGTCTCTTTACAATTTAAAAAAATATATTACAAAAACCACCGATGAGTAATCTTAATAAGATTTGTTCTACGTCCTCAACAATTCTCTCGTTTTTAATCACCCTGCATTTGTGTATTTCAGGTATCCTGTTGATTTAAAGAGGTACTGTTAAATGAACCCCTAAAAAATGGTTACTCCTAAAGAAAAGGCGAAGGTGTCTCGTGATTTATTGAAACAGAATCGGATACTCAGACTCTGCGAAACTGCAGAACTCGGTATGCAAGAGATCCACCGTCACGTCCGTCAATTCGTGCATGGCACAAGAAATTTATGGAGACAGGGACAGCGTTGGATAAAGGGAGGAGTGGACAACCAAAAACATCTGAGGAAAAATAATTTTCAAAAGTGAACAAAGTTCTACACAAGAACTTGTGATCGTACGCTTACTAAGTGCAACTCACACAGGCCCTCGAGCCAAATGATAAACCAAAACGAAACGTGATTGCAGTTAACATGCTGGAACGAATTCTTGGGGATGAAACGTTCCTCAACCGAGTTTTAGTGAGAGGCAATATTTCATGTTTCAGGAAAACTGAACACAATGTGAGATTCTGGGGATCAGAACATATCCATGTGACCAAGGAACTTCACAGAGATAGTCCAAATGTGAATGAATGCGTGGAGTGGGATCAGGTGCAACCGAAATAATCTGTCCATTTTTCTTCAACAAGACATCTGTTACTGCAGATAGAAGTCTACCTTGGCCTTTTGACTGAGTATGTGACACCACAACTAGATGTCATCATTTTATAGCTAGATGATGGTGTACCACCACATTCGGGACTACATATTCGTGGGTTCCTAAATCAAACATTTCCAGACAGATGTGTTCAAGGTATATAGATATACGGGGGTAGTGGAAGGGATAGCCCAATTCCCTGGCCACCTCGTTCACCAAATATGACTCCCGTAGACTACTTCTTATGGGGTCATGTTAAAGATGTCCTGTATCGTACAAATGTAAAGGACATCACTAACACCAAGCAAAAGAAAAAAAAAAAGCAAAACGTAACGATAGTCCTCTTAATGGTCACAACAATGAAATTCATAAGTGGTATGGCAGCAAAATTCCATCTCTGAAGGACGGACTAGTATCTCAGACTGACAATTCCTTTGAACTACAAGAATGTTAAATGATCGGTCGATCATCAATGAGGAATCAGAAAATGTCATTGTGGAAGGACTTAGTTGTAATGATCATGAAATGGCTAGTTCACCTGTTTCAGGAAAATCCTTATCAGAAAATAAGACTTATGATTGACTGCCGTTTGCTCCAGTATATGACCCTGAATATTCTGAGATAGATTTAGAGTGCAATGTAAATGTTGTTGAAGGTCCTGGAAATGTTAGTGAAAAGCAAAGTGAGTAACAAATGTCTACTAACAATAATGCCGTTGATAAAAGAAATCAGTATAAAGTCTTGTGGAATTTGAAAGTTAGAGGTTCCAAAAATGAAACTAACAAAAAATAAATTAATTAATCAAAAAAGAAATAAGACTCGGACTAAAGACTGCCAATAACATTCAATTATGTCTGCGCAGTTATAACTGCACAGTTAGAATGTGCAGTTATAACTGAACGTTAGCTAGTTTTTCTGGCCATAAATAGCTCATCTCAATCGATGAGCATCAGGCCAAACGGCTGCACATGCGCACTGCAACGTTAATGTGGTGGAGGCAACTTTTTCGGCTCGGTTCACTGTCCGTCCGCGGAAAGATAACATCTACTAATCAAGAACATTGAGCTGGGTTTTATTGAACTGAAAAAGCGTTTATGCCTAAATTGAGGATATATTGGATTTATTTGTATTTAATAATTGATACGGAAGTCAGAATATATATTTTTAATTTTGCCATTTTTCCATGGGAAAAATAATAGTGTATAATGAAGGCTGAAAGTGACAGCATCATTCTTGAATGTCTTGTAGATTTCATTGAAATCTATATGAATGAGACTTTGCTTTGGCAAGTAAAATCCAAAGGTTATCGCAATAGATTAAGCCTATGTATATTTATTCGTGGTTATAAACCATATATGCAAGACAGTTTTTCAATGAGAATAAATATTTATTATGACAAAATAATGTAAAACAAGAATATGCGTCTATTCATGATTATGCACCATGTATGTAATTCGCTGTTAAACTGAGAACAAAATAATATTCTACTTTCTGACGAAAAAAAAAATATATTGGACTATATGTTTTTTCATTGCTTATATCTCACGGAAGTTCGCTTTGAAATGAAATTAGACTAATCAAAACACTAATGAAACACAGGAAGACAGTAGTAAACTAAGGATTTTCATTCATTGTAACACGTCATAAGAAAGTCAATCTTTAAACGAAAACAAATCAGTATTAACCCTCTTAATGAAATTGAAAAAAACATTAGGCCTATATTGTCAAATCTGAAACGAAAGCAAACGATTACGAACTTAATCATCTTTCCATGGAACTCTTCCTTCATTCATAAAATAATTAATAAACATTGTGAAAGTCCTTGGGGCCAAATTTATACTCTTAACAAATTCACATGGGAGTATTTAATTCGTTTTTATCAACCACTCTTTAACTAGACGTCTTACTTAACGTTTATGAGTTTTTTTTTATGATGTCAGCAAGTCGATTATAACCAGAGCTTCGTGTATTGACGTTATGGATGCTACGGAGGACTGTGGAAACGGCCTGTATCGTTAGTGGCGAAGGTTTGCCTGTACAGTCAGACTGCGCAGTTACAACTGTGCAGGAATAACTGAACGTTATTGGCGGGTTTTTGAAGAGACAACGATATCAAAATTTCAGGATATCTTTAAATATAAATGGTTTGAATGATGTTGATAGACAGTAAGTTGATATCATCAGATATAATTCTCATTCAAGAGCACAATATTAATTTAATTCACTTGTTACAATCATTGACAGCACACTTCACAATTATGTTTAATTCCTCACAGCTACTGAAAGGTGGTACCCTGATCTTAGTTTCAAAATATAAAAATATTGAAGTTTTGATCGAAGAAAATGATACAGATGATAGAATTATTGGGATCAAAACTAAATATAAGGACTGTGTCCTTCACATCATAAATATCTACACTCTATCAGGCACTCATAACCTTCAGGAAAGGGAATTATTTTTCCTCCCAATCATCTCTTAGGAAGGGATGTTAACTGTAACTATATTGCAATGCTAAAGAATTCTAGTTCTGATCATCTATATGTGCCTTTATTAAACATCGTAGTTTAATTATTAAAGGACTACCTCAGTATATATATATATATATATATATATATATATATATATATATATATATATATATATATATCAGGGGAAATACATGTTTAATACAGCTGATCTCTCTCTCAAAAAAAAAAAAAAAAAAAAAAAAAAAAAAAAAAAACTGTGCACTCTGAATGTAATACGCTTTCTGTCCATAATTTGGTATATATAGCGATAATATGCAGTAAACTGTGTGATAAACGTTATTTATGGAAATTAAATACTAGCATCTGGAAAAATAAGGCCATTCATGAAGCGTTTAGTAAATTCTAACACACTGTTAGCTTGAAGAAAACACGACCTTGTTAATATATTAAAGTGGTGGGACTGGGCCAAGCTTGAGACCATAAAATGGTTCATTGGTTTCTCTAAACGGTTGTGTAGCGAGAAATATGGTTTGTTATACATTTTGCAAACACGATTAAAGCTATTAGATATGAAACTCGATCAATATGTTACCCAAAATCTCAATAATCAGGTGCTAAAATCCAGAACTGAGGATATTAAAAAATAATATACTGAAAGGTGTTAAGATTCGTGCATATCTGATAACAATATTCATTTCAGATCTAAAGAAACTTAACAAATTTCTTAGCTGATATAGGCATGACTGTATACTACTGTGCATTTCAGGGCTGTGTCTAATCGATTTTCATCGATAAAACCTTACCAAAGTATCTGGTATGGATCGTATTTTGGAAATAGCTATTTGAAACCAATGCCTAATTGGCAGAAATATGCAGTAATGCCTAATGTGGATAATCAAGGCACTTATCAGAGTAAATCAAAGAAATGTAAGGGCAAACTTAGCTAAATTTTGTAGTCACCCAGAGAGAGGCTAGTTGTGATGTAAAAAATGACCTCAGACGTAATAACAGGGTTGCCAGTAGTGTGAATCGTAAATATTTAACGCTTTTAGAGTAAGTATTAAAGGAAAGGCTGTTGAGAATGACTATAATATTACGGTTTCCATTGGTGATACCAAGGTAACGAATAAGAATTTGGTATATATACATATGACAATATTATAGCAAGGGGATTTGGTAAATATACATATGGCAACATCAATATTTTCATTTTACAGTTTTATGTTGACTATAGGAATACATAGCAGTTATAACACTATTTCTATTTACCTTTTGACAATCAGCTATATAAGACTTTTGGAATTGGTGAAATACAATCATATTGAAACGAAAATACGATCATTTAGAGGTGGTTGGTACGATATTTTGCCCTGATGTACCTGGTAACTTTACATAATAGTAAACACCGCCGACAGGGCGAAGGCAGCCGCTCGTCATTGGTCGAAACCAGGGTATGCGTGACTGCTCGGGCCAACCTATAGAGACTGCTGCTTCACCTATGACAAGCCCATCAAATTGTCCTCATGGCTTCAAGACTGCTTTCGTGTTGCGTGCTTTATGTAGTATGCAATAAAGAAAGAATCCTATGCGTCATATACTCATTATTAACGGGCAAGTGGTTAATAAGGCGATACACAAAACACCAAACGATTTAGACAAGAGGACAAAGGTGACCTTTGTAGGGATTATACTAGAACAGGGATGTCCAACCTGTGGCCCACGGGCCACATTGTGGCCCACTCAGTGTTTGGATGCGGCCCACTATCGCCTCTCATTAAAAAAAAAAAAAAGTTTTTAGCAAATTTATCATGTAGTGAGCTAGAGTGTCTTCATGTAAATTTAATTAAAATACTTTATATTTAATAAACAAAATAATAAACAAAAACAATTTAAAAAACAATATGATTAAGATGAAATTTACAACTGAGCATACATACTAAGTTTATAATATTGTCAGTTGCTTGGTTCTGTGATGAGGCTTAGCTAGGGCTGCGAACTTAGATTATTTAAAATCTATATTTAGATTATTTGCACTTCATTTACATTTTTAAAATTGTCATTTAGATTATAGATTATTTTTGAGAATTTCTTAGATTATTTCTTACTATATTGACATAACAATAAATCATGATTGCTTCGTAGCCTACATAGAGACACAATTCATCATAAGTATCGTGACAACACTATGTGTGTTTTGAACGTAAAATTAGATTTTCTGATTTTAAAAAGATTGAAATTGAGTTAAAATTATTTAATATCCATTTTCATTTCAATATGATAAAGCACCAGTTGAGTACCAACTTGAACTGATTGAGCTGCAAAGGCGGGAAGGTTTAAAAACTTTCCATAGAGAGCATACACTTCATTTATTTTATAAGAAATTGCATTCTCTCAATGAATTCAATCAAATTATAAATTTATTCAGAAAATTATGATGTGTGTGGGGAAGTACATACTCTTGCGAGCAGTTTTTTTGTCAGCATGAAAAACATTAAAACTGCAGAAAGAAATAGGTTGACTGACAGACATTTAGTAAACATTCTTAGAATTAGGAATACATACTTCGATGCAAATATTGCAAACAATATGGCAGGAAGACAAAGTCAAAAGTCTCATTGAATTAATATTGGTTAATTAAATTTAATGGGTTATTTTATATGTATAGCTACATATAAACATTACAATATTTACAATATTGTAATAAAGTGTATTCACATGGTTTTGTTTTATATTGTCATTTTTCATTAAATCTGGAAGACAAAGTCAAAATTCTCATTGAATTAATATTGGTTAACTAAATTTAATGTTTTTTTTTCTATGTATAGCTACATATAAACGTTACAATATTTACAATGTTGTAATAAAGTGTATGCACATGGTTTTATTTTATATTGTCATTTTTCATTAAAATGTATTCAGATATTCTGTGGTTTTGCGGCCCAGTTAAATATTTAAGTTTGCAATGCGGCCCATTAAATTAAAAGGTTGGACGTCCCTGTACTAGAATGACGAGTATGAAAAAGAGATACATAGAAATATTGAGTTTATATCAAGGTATTTCATGGGCGAATTTGCTTGACTAATAAACCATCTCACTGATTAGCTGCAACGACCAATTTTAACAAATTGCCTATAATACTGACCTCCTTACACACACACACACACACACACACACAATAATATATATATATATATATATATATATATATATATATATATATAATAATATATTTATATATAGATAGATAGATAGATAGATAGATAGATAGATAGATAGATAGATAGTAGATAGATAGATAGATACATAGATAGATAGATATATATATATATATATAGATAGATATATCATAAATTTCATTTATGTATTATGTGTATATGCATTTATGTATGTACCATATCTGTCTACATATGTGTATGTATATGGCATATGTATTTATATATGTTCTTTCACCCTCTTCCCTGATGTCGAAGTATGAATAATAACAATGATGATGATTATAATATCATTAACAAAAATAATGATAATAACAGTAACGAATATTAATGTAATTATTATCATTATTATTATTAATAATATCATTATCAACACCATACGTGGCCGTGTGCATAGGAAAAACAAAGTATGTTAAATAATGCATTTTTATTCATTGGCTAAATACTGGTCTTTATCCACATAAATCCTAAGATCGTTTGGCAAATTTCGCTTGTATCAGAACGATACTTCACATATCCTTGAAACTGCAGGGGAACAATGGATTCTACAGAGACTGTTTAAGACTTGGTGCATATTTCAAATCAACAGAAACGTGGATTGCGTCATGGAACTGTATTACAAAATTAATATTCTCATTTAATGCCCATTCCTTAATTGTATTCTACTTGGGAGTTTGAATGTGTGAAACAATAAAAGAATTCCATATGCTACTACTACTACTACTACTACTACTACTACTACTACTACTACTACTACCAATATCTGAGTGTTCATTCTTAAAGTATATTGGCGGGGTATCTAGTAACTTACGCCACTACAGTATCTTTAGTAATGACGTTATACTAGCTTCTATGTACGAGCCTGCTAGATTCAGCTAAGTTTCCCTTTAATTTTATTTGATGTACTCTGATACATGCCTTTAATTATCAAAATTAGACATCACTGCATATTTTTGCCAATTAGGCTGTGGCTTCAAATAGCTATTTCCGAAATACGATCCATATCCGATTTTTTGATGAGATTTTATCAAAGAAAATCAATTAGACACGGCCCTGAAATGCACAGTAGTGTAGAGTTACTATGTATTTCAGCTGCAGTGTCCAACAGTTTTTCGCCCAGAAAATATTACAAAAGCGTCGGACAAGGCTGGTATTTTGGCAGTAGTAGTTTGAAGCCTCGACCTAACTGGCAAAAATATGCTTTGATAGGCTGCTTAATGTGGGTAATAAAGGCCATTATTAAAGTAATTAAAAGGTAGACTTACCTAAATTTCACAGGGACATCGATAGACGGTAGTTGTGACATGAACCTATGGCACAAAAGTAATGAAAGGTGACAGAAGAGGTGAAAACAGCTTTATTAGGAGAAAGGCCGTATATAGTACGTGACCCCGTTTCCGAGATGGCCTATTCAGCTCAATGTATTCGAGGATGCAAGACTGCTTTTGTTATGCAACAGGCAGAGATTTCGGATGCGGAATATGATGAATATAAATAGGTAGGTTGTTAACAAGCTTAAGTATGAATACGTGTGTTTACAGCATATATATATATATATATATATATATATATATATCTTATTATATTATATATATATATATATATATATATAATATATAGATAATGTTGAATTATCAATAACACTATTATTATTATTATTATTATTATTATCATTTCATTAAAAGTAATGGCTACTTCAGCAGCGTTACACTTGTAGAGATTCTTCTCTATTTTACAAATAGCGGCTTTTTCCGTGCTACTTAAGCAGGCTAGTAGAGCGCCCATGGAGGTCATGATCAAATACAGAGTCGAAATTGGTGTATATATTTAAATTTTACACAAACTATGATACCATAGTTATCAAAGTAATTAACGATATACATATATGTTTCTCTCTCTCTCTCTCTCTCTCTCTCTCTCTCTCTCTCTCTCTCTCTCTCTCTTTCTTTTTGAAGCAAGCGAGCTTTCGTCTGGAGCTGCCAGACATCCTCGGGCTGGGAAGCTGAGGATGGACTGATCTTGGAGCGGTGTCCGTCCTCGTTTTTATTTGGGGTTGACAGCAGGGGGGTCTACCCCATGCTGATCTACTATTGGCTGATGGCGGTAGGTCTTCGTTTTCATTGGTGGCTTTAACCAGGTCTCAAGCCACTTTCCACGCGTTGATG
This sequence comes from Macrobrachium nipponense, assembly GCF_015104395.2. Taxonomy (NCBI): domain Eukaryota; kingdom Metazoa; phylum Arthropoda; class Malacostraca; order Decapoda; family Palaemonidae; genus Macrobrachium; species Macrobrachium nipponense. Next base: position 59,700,554 of record NC_087205.1, read on the forward strand.
GTTGCGATGCTGGAAGTCCTGCAGCCTCCTTGACCTCCTTAGCAGCGCGGTTACGTTGATGGGCGTTTCGCTACGCTGCGGGACGTCACGGCTAACTTGATTATGGTTGGCTGCAGGAGTATCTCGTTTGGGGGCGTTGTCTTCCGTGGAGTTGTCGTACTCGGTGGTGTGTTGGTGGCAGGTCTTCTCATACTCGTAGGGAGGAGAAATTCTTCCTGCATCGTATTTAGTGTAGGTCTTACTTACTGGATGAGAAGCGCCTCCATCAGGCCTTCCCAATGACCTTTGCGTTTTGGATGATCACATCCCGGGAGATAGCCTCTTGATGTTTGGTGCGGGCGTGATTCTTGATATATATGTTCTTGGGCGTGGCATGAGAGTCTCTTTGACAGGCGCATGGTAGTCATACCAATGTAGGCGCTGCTGCAACCGCGGACTGGGCATGTATACTGGTACACCACATGCGTCTGCTTCAGGGGGTCTCATACCTGTGGAGAGGGGTTATTTTTCATAATAAGGTCGCGCGTCGTCCGTTTCTGGTAGTAAATAATCAGGTCAATATTTTTGGTGTCGTCGGTCAGGGATACATTTTCAGAAATAATTTTCTTAACTGAGTCCTCTTCTTCACGCTAATGTGAACTCATGAAGGCTTTATAATACAGCTTGATATTATCCTGGGGGCGGAGTTGCGGGCTCTCACTACCGTACCATTTCTCCAGGGCTGTACAGACTTCTCTGCTTATTAATTTATTTGAATACCCGTTATTTACGAGTACTTGGGAGGCGTAGTCGAGTTCCTGATGAGTGTCCTGCCAGGTCGAGCAGTGGGAGAGGGCTCTCCTGACGAAGGCCCTGACGGTTGTGCTTTTGAATCTGGCGGGGCACTCGCTGTCACCATTGAGGCAATGTCCTAGGTTGGTTTTCTTTGTGTAGACGGAAGTATGGAGGCCGTCTTCCGTCTTACTCACAAGGACGTCGAGGAAGGGGAGCCGATCGTCGGTGCTGTATTCAACCGTGTAATTCAGCATGCTGCACTGCTGAAATGCCTGACGGAGGGCTTCTACCTCATTCTCGGCGTCGACTTGAACAAAGATGTCGTCGATATATCGTCCATATCTGCGGGGTTGCTGCATCAGCGAAGACTCGTTCCTCCACGGTGCCCATGTAAAAGTTAGCGAAAAGTACCCCCAGTGGTTAGACCATTGCTACGCCATCCTTTTGGCGGTACATCTGACCACGGCGGGTGGAGAAAGGTGCCTTCTTCATGCAGATCTCCAGCAGCATACGGAGCGAGACTTCGGGTATGTTGAGGGGCGCCGTCGACTGACTCCTGTAGACACGCTCAAGGATGATGTCAATGGTTTCGTCGACAGGCACGTTCGTAAACAGGGACTATGTCCAGCGAGGTGATAATCCCGGTGCCAGGGGCGTCCTTGATGACTTCTAGGAATTCTACTGACGACTGCATGCTGTACCGACTCGGGACGTAGGGGGTCAAAATTTGGTTAAGACGTTTAGCCAAGGTGTACGTAGGGGCGGGCGTCTGGCTGATGATCAGCCGGAGGGGGTTTTCTGGTCTGTGAGTTTTCATGTTACCCTACAGATAACCCAGGCTGTAGTCTCCTTGTATGGGCGGGAGGTGGACAGCTTTAGTTGCAGCATTCACTACACTGATGACCCCGTTGGCCTCCCTCTTGATGTTGTTTGCTTCATGGGGTCTCATACCTGTGGAGAGTGGTTATTTTTCATAATAAGGTCGCGTGTCCTCCGTTTCTGGTAGTAAATAATCAGGTCAATATTTTTGGTGTCGTCGGTCAGGGATACATTTTCAGAAATAATTTTCTTAACCAAGTCCTCTTCTTCACGCTAATGTGAACTCATGAAGGCTTTATAATACAGCTTGATATTATCCTGGGGGCGGAGTTGCGGGCTCTCACTACCGTACCATTTCTCCAGGGCTGTACAGACTTCTCTGCTTATTAATTTATTTGAATACCCGTTATTTACGAGTACTAGGGGGTCAAAATTTGGTTAAGACGTTTAGCCAAGGTGTACGTAGGGGCGGGCGTCTGGCTGATGATCGGCCGGAGGGGGTTTCCTGGTCTGTGAGTTTTTATGTTACCCTATAGATAACCCAGGCTGTAGTCTCCTTGATGGGCGGGAGGTGGACAACTTTAGTTGCAGCATTCACTACACTAATGACCCCGTTGGCCTCCCTCTTGATGTCGTCAGTCGGGTTTCTTGTCAGGCGCTCGAACTTGCTCTCGTCGGACAAAATGGCATCCAGCTTCTCGTGGTATTCAGCAGTGTCAATCAAGACAAAGGCTGCCGTCTTGTACGTGCATCACACCGTGATGTTCTCTTTCTCCTTCAGTTCCTTCGCCGCTTTCTTCATCTCCTTGGTGAGGATCCCACTGGAGTGCGAGCCCCTCTCCGTATGGGTTTCAGCAAGTAGGAGAGGTTGAAGGGCGTCGGTAGTTCTCACGAAGCTCCGGGCTTCGAGCTGCTGGATGGAGTCGAGGAGCAACTCGATTTCGAGTCTCTTGTCGTGAGGTCTTGAAATGAAGTGGCAATTAAGACCCAGCTTCAGAAGGGCGTCTGGATCGGGGGTGGGGTCATAATCAGTAAGGTTAATATATCCTTGAGTTCGTTCAGGGACGTGGAGTTTGCCACCGTTCAGGGAAATGAGCTTGCAAAGGGCACCTCTCATCCATTGCTTCATGTCGTCCTCCTGAAGGCGGGCGAGGCATCTCTCGATGTTCCCAGGGTACGTTGGATCATCTCCTGCAGGGTTGTCTTCTTCAATGGGTGTGTAACGTTCAGGGTTATTGAATTCGGTGTTGTCCAGTCCATGACTACCTTCTTCTCGAAGGGCACCAGGACGTGCTGCTATAGGTTCCTCTCCTACTCCACCGGTGCCAGGGCAGCTTCTCACTCTCTCCCACTCCTGCCGCAGTCTCTTGGTCTCATTCTGGAGAGCAAGCAGTTCGGTAATCTTGATCACTATTTGCCGCTGTAGGAGGGATTTTCTAAAGCTCCTGGTGTCCTCATTATTTCTTGCTGACGGGTCGTGTAGCCGAACATTAGTGTACTTAGGAAGCAGACCCGCTCTCAAGCATACTTTATCAAAAGTAATGGCTACTTCAGCAGCGCTACACTTGTAGAGATTCTTCTCTATTTTACAAATAGCAGCTTTTTCCGTGCTACTTAGACAGGCTAGTAGAGCGCCAATGGAGGTCATGATCAAATACAGTGTCAAAATTGGTGTATATATTTGAATTTTACAGATAAAACTATGATAACATAGTTATCAAAGTCATTAACGATATCTCTCTCTCTCTCTCTCTCTCTCTCTCTTTCTTGAAGCAAGCGAGCTTTCGTCTGGAGCTGCCAGACATCCTCGGGCTGGGAAGCTGAGGATGGACTGATCTTGGAGCGGTGTCCGTCCTCGTTTATATTTAGGGTTGACAGCAGGGGGTCTGCCCCATGCTGATCTACTATTGGCTGGTGGCGGTAGGTCTTCGTTTTCAATGGTGGCTTGAACCAGGTCTCAAGCCACTTTCCATGCGTTGATGGTTGCGATGCTGGAAGTCCTGCAGCCGCCTTGACCTCCTTAGCGGGACGTCACGGCTAACTTGATTATGGTTGGCTGCAGGAGTATCTCGTTCGGGGGCGTTGTCTTCCGTGGAGTTGTCGTGCTCGGTGGTGTCATTATTGGTGGCAGGTCTTCTCATACTCATAGGGAGGAGAAATTCTTCCTGCGTCGTATTTAGTGTAGGTTTTACTTGCTGGATGAGATCAGTCGACCCTCAGCTTCCCAGCCCGAAGATGTCTGGCAGCTCCAGACGAAAGCTTGCTTGCTTCAAGAAAGAGAGAGAGAGAGAGAGAGAGAGAGACATATATATATATATATATATATATATATATATATATATATATATATATATATATATATATGACATATATATATATATATCGTTTAATGACTTTGATAACTATGGTATCATAGTTTATCTGTAAAATTCAAATATATACACCACCTCCATAGGCACTCTACTAGCCTGTCTAAGTAGCACGGAAAAAGCCGCTATTCGGAAAATAGAGAAGAATCTCTACAAGTGTAACGCTACTGAAGTAGCCATTATTTTAATAAAGTATCCTTGAGAGAGGGTCTGCGCCTAAGTATAGTATTCATTATTATTATTGATTATTATTATTATTATTATTTATATTATTATTATTATTATTATTAATGTATGATGTCTTATACAATGCATTTTCATTCTCGTCCGGAAAATATTAAATACAGGTCTTATCCATATAGGCCCTACGAGCGCGTGACGCATGTCATGGGTATGACTTCGCAGGTCACCAACAATGACACCAAGTCTTCGATAATTTTACTGTGGTGTCATTCGCCGCTTTGCTCAGGGCAAGTTTGCTTCAAAGCAAGATTTCACGGTTGACATCCTGACGAAGGACTTGAATGTGACCGGCATTATCCCGGGGATAACCTCTGAGACATCGTAAGGGAGGAAGGTTAAGTTCAATAGCTCTCCTAGGGCTGGCCCGACGGATTAAATATATTTTAACGTGGTTAGGAATCAAAATGGTTACCTACCTAGTAACGAGACCTACAGCTTACTGTGGGATCCGAACCACATACTATCGAGAAGTTAATTCTAATCACCAGAAACAAATTCCCCTGATTCCACGTTGGCAGAGCGGGGAATCGAACTACCGAATCGACAGGCGAGCGCGTAAACCACTCTTCCAACGAGGAAGTAGGGAGGGAGGTAGTTTGCATAGACGACGCTTAGTTCACCACCAGGAAGAACCGCAATATGTGTTCTTTTGTCTTAATCATTTCTAGCCTTATGATTTTACAGATATTAAATTATTTGTTTTATTTTAACTACATATTTACTTAAAAATTATTGAAGACGAGTGGGGGTTTCATGTATGCAAAGTTAGTGCTAAAATGTTGGGAGGGGAAAACAAAGGGGATACAGAGGCCACCGAATAAAGTAATGTAGGGGAATATACAAAGCACAGGGAGTTCAGTATGGGAGGGACTGACTATGAATTAATGGAGTAAGTTATGGTGGTTGAGAGCGTAAGAGCCAATATTCTATTTTTTATGCGTATAGCATGTGCAGGTCCACAAACATCTATACTGTTAGAAATAAAATGTTTATTTTTTAAAGATTAAAACCCTTTCTTGACCAAATGCAAAAACCATAACTGACAGCTAAAAAAATAATTTCCATAAATACATATCTAGGCTTACCTATAACACTGAACAAAGTACTCTATAAATTAGTTTCGATGGAACATTGGATGTAAAAGAACGGGTCCTAGAATTTCAAAATGAAAATCATTTATACTTTGTTAACTTCTATAATAGCACCTCATCATTGCTGGATATAAACACTTGAAAATGTTTTCGAATTGACTCTGTAGGGAAACCTTGAGTTTTAATGGTGTATTGTTACAAATATATGAGACAATATGAAGCAACAGGCGATTTTCTTGGAAAAAAAATCAGTGCTTTGGGAAACGATGGTACTCGTGGGTATCTGAACGTTACTTTACGCAATAATGACACTGCAGGACAATAATGGTTTTCAGTGGTTCTAATTGTGTTCGCATATTCCATGTTCAAGGATATGTAAGGATATATTACACAATTAATATTCTCATTCGAACATCAGCCCCACCCTCCCATGTAGATGTCAGTTATCGAAAAGCCGTGTGTGTGTGTGTGTGTGTGTGTGTGAAACAATAAGTCAGAGAGACAGACGTAAAGATTGTACACCTTTTCATTCACAAAAGCATTTGGGGGTGGGCCTTCTATATTATGTCATACCATGAATGCGAGGGAGGAACTTGTATAATGACATTTTTCTAACCTCTGTTAATGCCTGTATAATGTGCTTTAGTCTACCCTCAAATTACTCTTAGAATTACCTTAATTATCAATATTAAGCATTACTGCACATTTTTGCTAATTAAGTCGGGATTTCAAACGACGTCTGACAAAATACCAATCTTGTCTGAAACTTTTGTAATCTTTAATGGCGAAAAATAGTTGGACGCGGCAGCTGAAATGCATAGTAGAGTCAACTATCTAATTCAGAGTAAACCTCTAAAAGCCTGTGCCTATGTGTCTCCTGGTCACTGTGTTTTGTTCATCACCTTATACGACAAGTGTACAAATTTCCTGGTTCTACGGTATTATAAAAGAAAAAAAAAACTAGCTGACCAACCTGGCACTGCCCCGGATATATCTGAATGACAATCGATAAATCTCTCTCTCTCTCTCTCTCTCTCTCTCTCTCTCTCTCTCACACACACACACACACACACACACACACACACACACTTTCCCCTCGTTCTCCTCCCTAATACACCCTCTCTCTCTCTCTCTCTCTCTCTCTCTCTCTCTCTCTCTCTCTCTCTCTCTCTTCCTCCTCCCTGACACCCCTCTACTCTCTTTCTCACTTCTCTCCTCTTCCTAACACACACACACACACACCCACACACACACACACACACACACACTTCTCTCTCTCTCTCTCTCTCTCTCTCTTTCTCTCTCTCTCACACAAACATCATCCTCTCCCTCTCACTCTCTCTCGACAAGATTTTATAAAGCTAAATGAGTACGTTAAAAATCTAGAGTACGACGAGAACACGGGCATAGATTAGTACTGGGAAACCTTTCTAGAGGAATACACAGAAAACCGCTCTAGATATATGCCATTAAAAAAAATACTAACAAATGGCAACCTTAAGCCTAAGTGGTTCAACAAAGAAATTAAAAATAAAATAAGAGAAAGAAACAGATTGCACAAATCAATGAACCCACACCCAACACCAGAAGAAGCAAGCAGACATAAATAACTCTGTAGAATGGTGGATAAATTAGTAAGAAATGCAAAAATAAATGAGAATAAGAGTTGCATCAGTTTGTAAAGAAAACCCAAAAGAATTCTTTGGCATGTTGATAGTAGGAAACCAATAAAAAATAGCATAGGTCCCGTAAGGGACAATATCAGGTAATCTGGTGAACTCAGATTTGGAAAAAGTAGTTCTTGAATAAGTTTTTACTATGAGGCACACAACTGAAGACACTACCTCAGTACCGGAACCTGCTATTAAATATGGAGGGGCGGAACCGTTGGTCAAATTAATATTTACAGAAGAAGACATTAAAAACAAAATAGACAAATTCAACAAGTTCAAGTCTGGCCCAGATGGGATTAATCCAAGAGAAATTAATGAGCTAAAAGAGGAGATAGTTCCTCACCTATAAACTCTACATAAAAAAGGTTGGAAACTTGGTAATGTGCTCCCATTTTACAAAAAAGGTCCAAGAGAAGAGCCAGGAAATTATAGACCAATCTTTCTAACGTCAGTCATTTGTAAGAGTTTTTAGTCCATAGTTGCAGATCAAATTGTGGATCACATTGATAGAAACAACTTGTTGTTAAACAGCCAACACCGTTTCAGAGTAAATAGATCCTGCCTATCAAACCTCTTGGAATTTTTTAATAACATGCTTGGTATTTACGAAAGTAGTAAAGCGATAGGTATACTCTACTTAGATTTCCAAAAGCCCTTTGACAAAGTTCCACACAAGAAACTTATAACAAAAGTTAAGAGCTTTAGGAATTGTAGGAGAAACAGCAGACTGGATCGAAGACTGGCTAACTTATAGAAGTCGTAATAAATGGGGAAGAATCGGAATGGGCAGATGTAACAAGTGGATTCCTCAGGGTTCTATCATTGCCCCTCTCATGTTTTTTATTTACATTTATGACATTGATGTAGGCTTAACTAGCAGGATAGCCAAAGGCACAGAAACTTGTGGGATACATAAAGTAGTAGTTCAAATACAGAAACAAGGAAACAGTGCTGCGGCTCTACACATCAATAGTTAGACCCCATTTTGAATATGAAATACAGTTTTGTTCACCAACACTAAGAAAGTACAAATAGATTAGAAGGGGTACGAGCATGAGCCACAAAGTTAATTCCATCCATCAGGCAAATGAGTTACCAAAGACGGCTAGAAAGCCTGAAACACGACGATTGCGATGACAACTAATAGAAACATTTAAAATACTGAGAGGCATAACAAAAGTAGACAGTAACCTATCTACGTTAAACGAAAACCAGACAAGAAATAATGGATGGAAACTAGAACTGAAGAGATACAACATATTCCATTGTGGAAACTTCTTCATGTACTAGATATGAGACACATGGAATAAACTGCCACAGATGTTGTAAACAGCAGCAGTGTGGAAGAGTTTAAAAGAAAGGTAGACAAAATCATTAGGACACTGAATGAACAGTAAAACCTGCTCCTACAGATAAGTGAGCACAC
>NC_087205.1:59711448-59713948 GCF_015104395.2 Macrobrachium nipponense
TGCATCGTGGTATTATAGAGGTTGAAATGAAATTTTCAAAAGCGTTATTAATACTGCGACTTCTTAATTACAGACAGTCGACAGGAAAAGCGGAATTAGAAATGCATGACCCTGGTACGACAATAATTAGTTGCAAAACCTAACTTGAATTTTACAAATATAAATTTGTCCACTTGTGACAAGAATGCTATTCGCCCGACACGTAATTTAAATTCTTCTTCGAGTCAATGAGTGTTGAAAAGATGGTAATGAAGGAGGACGAAGAACGTTGCCCAGAGATCATTAAAAAGGTAGTTAGTTGTCCAGACAGTGACCGTGACCCGGTTTGCTAACTGTCAAAACACGCTAGGAGATGCCGATTTTATATGCAAGGTCATGATCAAGAAATGACGAACTTACTTTGACATATACGATAAAAAGGTGTTTAAAATATAGATAATTCAAAACGAGCCGACTAACTTGTCGTCGGAATTGCCACCGAAGTGTTTTATCGCGGAAATTGCCAGCCGTGGCACTAAAATGACTTCCAGTTGTCTATTGCTCTATCGATTTCAGTTGTTTATAATCGGGGTAGTACCACTGGGGATCATATGACACTAAAAGAAAAAAAAAATCCAGATACGCATAAAAAAAATAACGCAAACGATAGTAAAAACGAAAACAGATTTCGGTCAAGCAAAATGTGGCAGACAAAGTTTCCCATAACTAGGCCAAAGCAAACTCGCGAGACAAAACTCTGAATTCTTTCTCCGTCACCGATGGAAGTTGAACAACTTTAAACATTGCGGAAACAGATAAAAGTTTAGGTGATAGAGCAAGCGAGAGCTCTCTGGTTTTTAAGGGCAAGAACGGGCTATGTGGTGGTTTACAAGACACAGGAGAGAGATTAAACCCATACATATATTCGGGTAACAAGCCCACGAGTATTAAAAGTAAAATATTATCTGAGGGACTAGCAATTCTAATGTCAGCGTGAAAGATTATACTTGTCTCTTTAATACGGAAAGGTTCCCCAGACAGTTTTGTGAGATCTTTTTGAAATGGGAACTCCTCCCTCCCTTTCCGAAAGGATTGTTGAAACAGACTCGATTTTACCTAGCAGCTATAAACTGACTTGCTTCCACAAATCTGGTTCTTACCTATAGCTCGTGTTCACTTTTCAGCTAAATATATAATCACCAAAAGGTATCTTTATGATTTTTCGCTCCACATTGACTCTTAAAGATTTAAACATTTCTTCCTAGCTAGATATCCTGTGAAGCAACACTAAAAGAAGAGGTCAGTTCTTGAATTATCACCAATGAAAATAAGGTCAATACTTGACCTATACAGTGCATTATCTTGAGTCATATTGATCCATAGGTTCCAAAGTCTTTGAAGGACAAGTCACATAAAATTTAGACATTTCATAGGTACTTTTTTTTCTCTTTATTATGCAAAAATGAATTTTTCAAGGGTGATACAGCGAAAGACACGGTCCTTATTCAGCGACTACTGGAGAAAGTCGCCTTCCATACAAAAGTTAACGGAACATTTTTCAAACGTCCTAATTCCTTTAAAATTTGCTATATCAACATAATTTCTGAATGAAGAAACAATTTCGAATTTATGTTAGCTTCCATAGATGAGTGAAAATACTCAAGTTAGATAATACTCGTTGGCATAATTTCATATGGTGGACCAGGCACACTAATCCTTGAACTTGGGAACAGTGCGTTGTCATTACGGGCTGCTCGTATAAGCAAATGCCCGTTCGGGCAAAAAGACTTGCTTAATTTGATAACAAATATGTGCTTCAAAGATCGATACGACTTGTCTGGCAAAAAACTAAGTGTTATGATACAGATGTTACCATATGACCAAGGCCCACGCTATTAATGTATCAACAAAACAATGTGCTACAGAGATGGTCGTTACTACTGGGCTTTTTTTCATCTGGAAAACTTTCCTTACAGAAACAATTTGACAGGAAGTATATGAGAGCTCTGATTCCAAGTTACAATCAATGATACTATAGAGAGCACTATAGTATCTTTGGTTAAAATGCAGTCTACTTATATTATATACATTTCACTCGCCTTAATTCATGGTTCTTTTGGAATAAGTTCTTGAAGAAAAGTCGAATCAGTTTGAGATTTTGGCAGCCCTTATTCAAAACCTACCGTGATATTTTTAGCATAGTGCAATGCCAACAGTTAAGTTAGTTTGTTATCGAAATGAGGAGAAATTCCCACTTCCATGATAGCAATTCCGACGAAATTCCTTGTGACGCAACAATGACGGTACTAGAGCCTCCACCCCCACCCCCCCCCCCCCCCCCCACCCATTCCACCTCTCTCTCTCTCTCTCTGCTCTCTCTCTCTCTCTCGCTCTCTCTCTCTCATCTCTCTCTCTCTCACGGGAAATACGGCCACTTGAGTCTTGATTTATACTTTAAAAATTGATGTGTATGTTGTATTGTATATTTTCTTTTGAGAATAACAAAGTATAGTAATGCATT
>NC_087205.1:59721448-59731448 GCF_015104395.2 Macrobrachium nipponense
TTCTCATTGAAGAACTCAGCACCGGAGAAAGCAATTGTTGTGACATTATAAAAAAAATTAATATGATATATTCCAACTATCAAGCACACCAGTAACAATATATCCACAACGAAGAGCGAATCACAATGTTATCACCTTTAAAGTTCATCGACAAATGGGTGACATACAGCCACACCCAAGGCGTCCTTACATTCAGTTTTTAAAAGGAAAATGCCCAAATGGCTCACTGCAGATGGTTAACAACTTTGTAGTCTATTATTGGCAAGCGACTTTCTTACCTTGAGTCCCGACTAATTTTTGCATCTTCATGCTGTTTTGAAACTAATTAAAAACTTATGGGCAGCAATGTAACTCAAAACTCAAATGGCAGAATTTTATCCATGTGAAACTTATAAACATACTTTGTGACTTTGTAGTTATGAAAAAATTCGAGTAAATTAAAAACAAACCATCCTTCCCTGATTCATAATTATTTAAGAATATTTGAAAAGGATGGAGAGATTGGAAAAGGTTTGCATAGGGTATCTGGTAGAATTCAACGATGACGAATAACGATGGTGGAGAAGATCAACTTCTCTTTTCGATGTTGCCAACGCTGAGAAATTTTGATAACGAGAAGTTCATAATATAGCCGCCAAATCGACTGGAAAGAGTAATACTGTAAGTTAAATGGGGAACCTCCTAGTCTAGCAGAAGTTAAAAGTCCTTCGCTGATATTTTGCGAGAAAGGCGTCTATCGAAGAAATCACCAAACCAGAGATCGCGCAAAATCTGGTAAAGACACCTCAGATTTGATTGTTTCACTCGGGGCAGTACACTTAAGTATTAAAAATATTCACACAGAATTTAAAGCCTTGTAGTTTGATCTGAAATGGCAAGTGTGTCCGAATCCAGGTTAAAAAGTCACAGGTAAAAATACACAGAAAAAAGTCAAAGGAAACTATTCACATTAATCATTTCTAGATAGTACCCCCAAGGGATTTAAACCAGGTATGTGTCCACCTTTGCGGCGTGTTTATAGGCCGTTGGGGAATGCTCCAGAAACATCAAAAACTGTAAATATCGTGAAGATAATGACCCCCAAGAAATATTGTGCGTTCTTCCCTGTGACTTTATTACCGGCCACCATACATTAATGGGACTTTTTTCCTAGTCAAATTTACTTTTTTCGTATTTTTTACTTTTTTCTTAATATTTATTTATTTATTTATTTATTTATTTATTTATTTATTTATTTACCATAGAATCTGGTTAGTTTTTTACAATGACTTCTTTTAAATGTCAGTGTGGCCAAATCAAAAGGATTACTGTTCAAATTCTGAGAAGCCCACTGAATCTAGTTACGGGAAGCAACGATGTATTCGCATACACCAGTGGTTCCCAACCTTTTCTTGGCCATGCCCCACTTAATCACCTCTAAAATCCTGATGCCCCTGTGGTGATATATAATTCCTATATATTCGCGTGGAGGAAGCCTAAAAGGCCATTAACTTGGTTTAAACATTCTCGAATTGCCCCCCTTAAATCAAATTAACCCCCTTCCCCACGTTGAGAACCACTGATATGCATACATCTTCCCCGGGAATCTGCCTACCTCTTCAGTCGTGGAAAATACGATAAGTTTTTTAACCCGTGTAAAAGTTTCGAATGAAAATAATCGTTTTTTCGACTCACGCCTTTAAATTTCATTTCCTTGTATGACGGAAAGTTGTCTGCTCAACTCAGATGATTAAAGAGTGACATAAAGGAGAATCTAGGTATGGTAAAGCATATCTGCACTCCATAAAGTGAGCAGTTTAAAAGTGATCGTTTCCCAATAATAAACTTTTTACAAAGCTTCTTTATTAATATCACCCTCACATAATATGGCGAGGCATAACACCAGTCTACTTGTTTTCTTTGAACGTCATAATATTGTTATTTTCAGCTTTAGTCAGTCTTCATTTGTAAGGTTTACCTATTTTTGGTTGTTGAATTTTGATAGTTCTTCGATATACTCAGTCTCGAAGCACAAAATCAAAATTAACTCAAGTCACACATCCACCCTTTTTCGTTCTCTCTACACAATAAGGTACAGATTCAATCTCGCCGAAACTCCTTATTGTGCGTGTTTTTACGTTTATTTCTTTGGTGGACTATGTGCGGAAACTGACACTTATTTGCATTCAGTTTCAGTTACACTCCACTGATTAATCGGTATATACTATTGAATACTTACGCAACTAAACCTCACAGTGCGCCTAATGTGAGTTATTCCATACCTTGCCCTATATATCTAACCTACCCCATGAACCATCTTTCTGTACCATTGCAAGTCCTAAACCCAATCCCCCTTTCACTTTTCGTTTCTCTAAGTGAAACCAAACAGTCTTACATTTCTTCCCTTCTGTTTGACATCCCTTCAAATTCAAATACCAAGGCTTTGAACATATACCTGAAACTTCTTTCTGAACTCAAATATGCCGAGCAAGCCAAACCAAATACTCGTGTCGTAAAAACAAAAGAATGACGTTGTCAGGTCGCTTTTTAGGGGAGATTTCCTTTCACACATCCCTTTATTATGCTCTCCTCTGCCTCAATCTATTATATTTGTATCCAAGGCTAATTTCATTTCTTAAGGCAGCAACGTCCAGTCAGCAATATATATATATAATATATATATATATATATATATATATATATATATATATATATATAGTATAGTTATTAAATACACATTATATTCTGGGAGTTTTCTCGGGGTAACTTAGCACTTCATCGTTGTCTTCCTTTATATTCATCGTCCTACGTAACTCTAGATTTGCATTTCCTCTCGAAATTAAACTTTTAGTTTAGTGGAAAACGTTTTCTTAGAACGTAGTTCCAAGATTTTCCACTCCTAGATTGCGTGGTTCTTTGTGGTCGTCTTTTCTCTGAGACTTGCGAGTTCTGGGAAGTCTTTGTTGAGGAGCCATTTCTTTCCGTGCACCAGCTACAGCAGTCCTCGGGGTTTTATGTTCAGTCGTTCAGACTGAACTCAAACCCTACGAATATAATTTCATATATTTTAAGAGGGATAGTCGAAACCATCTGAACTTCTCTCGCGATCCGAATTTCTCTCTCTCTCTCTCTCTCTCTCTCTCTCTCGTTTGCCTGGGATCGCTACTGAATTCTCAGGTTAACATTAAAGATTCAGACGATTTAAAGTTATTGAAAACTTCATATGTCTTACAAATGATGAGCAAGGGCATGGATGGGAAACTCATCTAATAATGAAAGATAAACACTTAGACGAGACGTAAAGAGGATGGAAAGATTAAGACATAAGTAGGGAAATGTAGAGAGTAAAATATCTACCACTAAATACTGCAAGTTCCATAACTAATGCCAATTACTGATGACTAATTGTCAGGAGAGATGTCGCCTCAAGGCTAGTAGGAAATATGGTTAGGGATTAAAAAAAAAAATAATATATATATATATATATATATATCTATATATATATATATATATCTATATATATATATATATATACATAGATAGATACTGATAGTTATATATAAATAGGTCAAAGTTAGGCTGTAATGTTTGGGGGATGTTATGAATGACATTCAAGAAAAACGAGATGTTAGGGATAGACTAAATGACTGGATTATCTTTAATATCCATCAATATAAAGGAAATGTTGTATTGAAGGTCCAGAGAGCTAGATGGAGGCCTCTCATAATAAGGCAGGCTTGCCATAAATTGTTAGCAAAAAAAAAAAAAAAAAAAAAAAAAAAACGCAAGCAAGCAATTTAGCATAAAACAAAGCTGCATATTTCCTGAAAATACTGCATACGTATTTTCAGGAAAGGCGAGTTCTGTTTAGACAATATAGAATTTTATCTAAAAATACTCCTAATAGAATAGTATTGGGGTTAGCAGTTAGCGGATGTAAAGGGCAAGATTAGGGACGTGCGAGGAGTAAAGGTTAAAGTTTAATGCGAAAGGACACTTGGCAAAATAGAGCAAACACTGCTAGTGACTCAAAATGATATAGACAACGTCACTCCATCAAACTAAAATTGAGTGAGTGTGCACATTAACAGAAGACTCCACATTAAGCGAACAAAGAATGCTATCATTAACCGGAATAGAAGGCTTAGGCGAAAAAGGTATATCATCGATCTATATATGACCATTGCCTACCAGCATGATACCAAGAGGTGAATCTAATTACATACAGTGACAGACTGTCCTTTCCAAACAGGGTATCTTTAATCGGAACGCCATGAGCAGCATCTGAACCAAACGAAATTTCAATATCCTTGACTTCACAGGTATTTGAATGAAGACCCACATCAGCAAATGAATAACCCATACGTACACACACACACACACACATTCACTGCCGTGCCAAGCATCGTAAATTCAACTTAGTCCTTATTTCAGGAATAACAATGGCCCGAATATATTGACTACAGTTTCCTAGTTTCATGGGAACTCAACCACTTTGCTAATACAATTTTTAACACCATTGAAGCCATGAATTTAAAGATTTAAATAATCAATTTTGAGACCCAATGTCTTTTATACCCATAAAAAGGCTTTCTTTCTCAACAATACAATAAGTGCGTAAAAGTAGGAACAACTGAGTCACTAACAAAGTTTGAGAATACTGTCACCCAACCCATGATTAGTTTCTGTGTTTACTCTAGTCTCCTCATTCGTCTGCTTCTCACATCGTCTCAACCAAGTGAACATATTTGGCGACTAAACTATGGGTAACAGGGGCAAGGGTCTATTTGAAAATGGGTCGTGGGATAATTATACAAGTGATAAATACTTAACAGATTCAGTAATCTACATATCTTATGTCTTTATCATATGCAATAGTTATATCAACGCTGCATAAATTGAAATAATAATTATCCTTTGGGTCCCGTTTACGTTTCATCTTGTTTGTTTATTAACGCTTTCGAAGAAATAATTTAGGAATGTCAAAATTTCTTCGCACCTTTTAGAAGATTAATAGTGTAAATCATTATGTTGGATATTCAGGGCCAAGAACAAACGAAAAGAAACTTATATGGGGATTGTGCAGTAATAAATTCTTTTTTAATTTCATCTCTCACTTAGGCCAATATCAGTCACGGATTATAACTAAAAGTAATATCTTTTCAAGTACAATATTACATCTAATAAGATAAACAACTCTCATGTTATCAGTCAAAATATCGGACCGATGTTAATTAAACCTAGTGAACATTAGCCCCAGAAATGACCAAAGAAAACAGGTAAACAGGAGGGAAGGAGACGCTAAGATTGGTTCCACAAAGAATAGACAAAAATCTGGTCAATAATTAAAGCACAATAAGTTTTGATATAAAAATCACAAACTTGAGAAAAAGTTTATATCCACTGAGGGTGATAATATATTTGTTCATGAAATATTTGATTTTACATTAGGCGAGTTTTGTGTGTTATATAACATTTAGCTTCCAGATGAACTTACCAGAACCTTATTATAATGGATGACTAGGTCATTCATTAATGATACATCGTTAGGTGAAAAATGTAATACCATCCCAATAGTTCCTTACATGAACCTCATTATATTTGCACTGGTATACCGCAAATTCTAACCAACTGGAGGAGCGGTTGGTTCATCGTTGATCAACCAAACTGGCGCTGTTTTCCTTCCAAGCAGGTTGATAAATACTTCCCTAACAACTTCCTCGCAAGTTTTCTTGTGGCCATGCTCTGATGCAATCTAAACATCACTTCAAGCAATCAAAACACCATTTCAAATCTCGCACCCTCCAGACACAAGCAGCCTTCGTATTCCTTGTATGACTTCTCGAACTGTGAGCAATTTTGACGTTTCACTTCAATGGAACCACGGGTAAGCACACATGCTGTCACATGCAAAGATGTATAACAACACATGCAAATTCACAAACTGATATATAATATATATATATATATATATATATATATATATATATATATATATATATATGAATAATTATTTAAAATAAGTTATCACAATCTCCGTGATTCATATAGATCATTCGAGCTACAAATGTCCTTTAATATCTAATTCGATCTACCTCGGAATTGATATATTTTCATATATGTACCGAAGGCCGACTTGATTACGTCACTAGGCCGTCCTGATTTCGCTCCCGTCCACTGGGCGGTGGTCGATCCCATGAGGGGACGAAATTATTATCAACTAAAAATTCCCGCCTTCGGTACATAATCAATTCCGAGGTAGAACGAATTAGATATTAAAGGACATTTGTAGCTCGAATATATATATATATATATATATATATATATATATATATATATATATATATATATATATATATGTGTGTGTATATATATATAAGATATATATAATATATATATATATATATAGATATATATGAATAATTATCACATCGACCGTGATCCATTTATATATCAATTCAAGCTACAAATGGCCTTTAATATCTAAATTCCATTTACCTCCCAAATGATATATTTTCATATATGTACGAAGGGGAATTTTTTAATTGATAATAATTTCGTCCCCCCATGGGATCGAACCACCGTCCAAGTGGACGGGGGACGAAATCAGGACAGTCAGTGACGCTATCCAATCAGCCAACAGAGACGCTATAAGTTCATATCGATTCTGACCTTACCAAATCACCCCTCCTGGGATGCTTTCGTAATTAGAATCGACAGGACCCTCACCTTGGCCAATTCGAGCGTTTGGACAGCAGTGCCTTTTTGTATAATAATTATCACATCGAACGTGATCATTTATATCATTCAGCTACAAATGTCCTTTAATATAAATTCACTTTCCTCCCAAATGATATATTTCATATATGAACGAAGGGGAATTTTTTTAATTGATAATAATTTGTCCCCCCAGGGATCGAACCAGTCCAAGTGGACGGGGACGAAATCGGACGTAGTGACGCTATCCAATCAGCCAACAGACGCTATAAGTTAATACGATTATGACCTTACTCACCCTCGATCTGGATGCTTTCGAATAGAATCTATGGAACCCCGTCTACACGTGCCATTCGAGCGTTTGACGCACTCTTTTGTATGAATAATTATCATCGAAACCGTGATCCTTTATATACATTCAAGCTACAAATGTCCTTTAATATCTAAATTACTTTACCTCCCAAATGATTATTTTCATATATGTACCGAAGAGGGAATTGTTAATTGATAATAATTCGGCCCCATGGGAATCGAACCACGTCCAAGTGGACGGACGAAATCAGGCAGTCAGTTGACGCTATCCAAGCAGCCAACAGAGACGCTATAAGTTCCTATCGATTCTGACTCTTACAAATCACCTCGATCGGCTGCCTTTCGTAATTAGGAACTCGATATGGAACCCGTCTACCTGTTGGCCAATTCGAGCGTTTGACAGCACGTAGCCTTTGTTATGAATAAATTATCAATCAACCGTGATCCATTTAGATATCAATTCAAGCTACAAATTCCTTTAATATCTAAATTCACTTTACCTCCCAAATGATATTTTTTCATATATTGTACGAAGGGGAATTTTTTAATTGATAATAATTTCGTCCCCCATGGTGATCGAACCACCGTCAGTGGACGGGGACGAAATCAGGGTACAGTCAGTGACGCTATTCCAATCAGCCAAAGAGTACGTATAAGTTCATTATCGATTATGACCTTACAAAATACCTCGATCGGATGCTTTCGTAATTAGAATCGATATGGAACCCCGTCTACCAGGTTGGCCAATTCGAGCGTTTTGACGCACGCTAGGCCTTTTGTTATGAATAATTGTCACATCGAACCGTGATCCATTATAATCAATTCAAGCTACAAATGTCCTTATATCAAATTCACATTTAACCTCGCAAACGAATATTTCATATATGTACGAAGGGGAATTTGTTAATTGATAATCAATTTCGTCACCCATGGGACGAACCCACCGCCAGTTGGACGGGGACGAAATCAGGACAGTCAGTGACGCTATTCCAATCAGCCAACAGAGACGCTATAAGTTCCATACGAGTTCTGACCTACAAATCACCCTCGATCTGGATGCTTTCGTAATTAGAATCGATATGGAACCCGTCTACCAGTTGGCCAATTCGAGCGTTGACCGCACGTAGCCTTTGTTAGGAATAATTTATAACCAATCGAACCGTGTCCATTATATATCAATCTCAAGCTACAAATGGCCTTTAATATCTAAATTCAACTTTACCTCCCAAATGATTATATCCTTCCATAATTTACCTCCCAAAGTTTATATTTTCAATTTATATGGTTCCGAAGGGGAATTTTTTAATTGATAATAAATTTTCGTCCCCATGGGATCGAACCACCGTCCAAGTGGACGGTGGACGAAATCAGGACAGTCAGTGACGCTATCCAATCATTTGGGAGGGCGTAAAGTGAATTTAGATATTAAAGGACATTTGTAGCTTGAATTGATATATAATGGATCACGGTTCGATGTGATAATTATTCATAACAAAAGGCTACGTGCTGTCAAACGCTCGAATTGGCCAACATGGTAGACGGGGTTCCATATCGATTCTAATTACGAAAGCATCCAGATCGAGGGTGATTGGTAAGGTCAGAATCGATATGAACTTATAGCGTCTCTGTTGGCTGATTGGATAGCGTCACTGGACTGTCCTGATTTCGTCCCCGTCCACTTGGACGGTGGTTCGATCCATGGGGGGACGAAATTATTATCAATTAAAAAAATTCCCTTCGGTACATATATGAAAAATATATCATTTGGGAGGTAAAGTGAATTTAGATATTAAAGGACATTTGTAGCTTGAATTGATATATAAATGGATCACGGTTCGATGTGATAATTATTCATAACAAAAGGCTACGTGCTGTCAAACGCTCGAATTGGCCAACATGGTAGACGGGGTTCCATATCGATTCTAATTACGAAAGCATCCAGATCGAGGTGATTTGTAAGGTCAGAATCGATATGAACTATAGCGTCTCTGTTGGCTGATTGGATAGCGTCACTGACTGTCCTGATTCGTCCCCGTCCACTTGGACGGTGGTTCGATCCATGGGGGGACGAAATTATTATCAATTAAAAAATTCCCCTTCGGTACATATATGAAAAATATATCATTTGGGAGGTAAAGTGAATTTAGATATTAAAGGACATTTGTAGCTTGAATTGATATATAAATGGATCACGGTTCGATGTGATAATTATTCATAACAAAAGGCTACGTGCTGTCAAACGCTCGAATTGGCCAACATGGTAGACGGGGTTCCATATCGATTCTAATTACGAAAGCATCCAGATCGAGGGTGATTTGTAGGTCAGAATCGATATGACTTATAGCGTCTCTGTTGGCTGATTGGATAGCGTCACTGACTGTCCTGATTTCGTCCCCGTCCACTTGGACGGTGGTTCGATCCCATGGGGGGACGAAATTATTATCAATTAAAAAATTCCCCTTCGGTACATATATGAAAATATATCATTTGGGAGGTAAAGTGATTTTAGATATTAAAGGACATTTGTAGCTTGAATTGATATATAAATGGATCACGGTTCGATGTGATAATTATTCATAACAAAAGGCTACGTGCTGTCAAACGCTCGAATTGGGCCAACATGGTAGACGGGGTTCCATATCGATTCTAATTACAGAAAGCATCCAGATCGAGGGTGATTTGTAAGGTCAGAATCGATATGAACTTATAGCGTCTCTGTTGGCTGATTGGATAGCGTCACTGACTGTCCTGATTTCGTCCCCGTCCACTTGGACGGTGGTTCGATCCCATGGGGGGACGAAATTATTATCAATTAAAAAATTCCCCTTCGGTACATATATGAAAATATATCATTTGGGAGGTAAAGTGATTTTAGATATTAAAGGACATTTGTAGCTTGAATTGATATATAAATGGATCACGGTTCGATGTGATAATTATTCATAACAAAAGGCCTACGTGCTGTCAACGCTCGAATTGGCCAACATGGTAG
>NC_087205.1:59736448-59753948 GCF_015104395.2 Macrobrachium nipponense
CAGGGTGTTTAGCCATCTTAATGCCTGATGGTCCGTTATCAGATCAAACGGTGCAGAGGAGAGGTACATCCGAAACCTCTTTATTGCCAGGATAACCGCCAGTAACTCCTTTTCCGTCGTTGAATACCTCTGCTCGGATTTGGAGAATGTATGGTGGTAAAAGGCAATTGGTAACAGTTCCTTGGATGCTGACTTGTTGGCTAACATTGCTCCTGCTCCAACATCACTTGCATCAGTAATCAAAACGAACTGTTTACTATAGTCAGGAAGATGGAGTCCCACAGCATTTGCTACCTGGTTTTTAAGCCTCTCAAAAGCCTCAATCATCTCGACCGACCAATGCAATTTCTGGTGTGGGTTTTTTTCCAAAGCCTCATACAGGGGCTTAGCAGTCTGTGACATCCCTGGAATCCATTTTTGCACATAAGAAAATGCCCCAATGGCCTGACGCAACTGCCTGACAGTCAAAGGCCTAGGAAGATCCCTCAGTTGATGAATAACTCTTTGCTCACTAATGCGAAAGCATGCCATCACCAACCACGGAACCCAGTACTCCACTTCACGCACCCCAAATTTTACACTTATTCGGGGCTAGGGCAAGACCAGCATCACGAATCCTGCTCAACACATTTCTGAGCTTTGCTATGTGTTCTTTCCATGTTGAACCCCAGACCAGTATGTCGTCGAGATAACACAATGCATCCGTATAGTTGCAATCACTGAGTATTGTAGCTATCATCCGTTGAAACGTATAACCTGCCCCTTTCAGACCAAAAGGAGTTCTACCATGCCATTCAAACTGGCCCCATGGGACTACAAAGGCCGAGACCTCACAATCCTCCATTCGAAGAGGCATCTGATGGTATCCAGACTTTGCATCAAGCACTGAAAAGTATTTTGCCTGACCAAGTCTATCAAGAAGATCCTCGACCACAGGAATTGGATGCAATGTTGCTGGCTGGGACAAGCTATTTACTCCCCTATAATCAATAGCCAACCGAAGGCTTCCTTCAGCTCGACGAGCGCAAACAATAGGAGCTGCCCAAGGGCTGCATGATTTCTTTATTACACCCATATCCTGAAGTTTGCTTAGCTCCTTCTTGACTTCTGCCTCCAAAGCAAGTGACAACCGCCGCGGTCTATTTGCCTGACCAAGTCTATCAAGAAGATCCTCGACCACAGGAATTGGATGCTAAGTCCTATGTATTGACTCTAGTTGTTGTTACTTTTGTATTTTAGCCCTTATGATGAAACTATGCTTTGAAATGTTGGCTGGGAATAAAGTTGAAATATGCATCACCTCCTTTTCGTCTGAGATAGTTTGTATACTTAACTGTCTAACGATTGTTATTCTCCGAAGTAATATTCATATAACTGTTATGCTAATTATGATAGTTAACAGCAAAAGCAGTAAAGAACTATTACAGCAATAATTAGCATAACAGTTATATGAATATTACTTCGGAGAATAACAATCGTTAGACAGTTAAGTATACAAACTATCTCAGACGAAAAGGAGGTGATGCATATTTCAACTTTATTCCCAGCCAACAATTTCAAAGCATAGTTTCATCATAAGGGCTAAAATACAAAAGTAACAACAACTAGAGTCAATACATAGGACTTAGCAAAAATTATTAATGTTAAAATTTAGATATTAGAACCGAAACATAAAAGTTAACCCAACCTAATGCCTCAAAGTAAGAAAACTGAGTGATTAAGAATGGCACCAAGAATACAGAGAAACATCTTAAGGTAATTACAGAGGGGCAAAAGAAGACTGACAATTGAAGATGGAACCAGTTATTTGCTGGTTAACGACTTGAGGATATGAAGAAAGGTTTCATTTGCAGCTCGCTCTAAGATTCACAAAATTGTCATATAAAATTAAAGATTTAAACTTTTTAGAATGTTCCCTTGTGTTAGAAATCTCCTTCTTACTCAAAGGACACCAGGTTCTATGGGATTCGACGAGATTCAACTCGTACTTTAAGAATTCTTTTGGTGAATTCGACGTAAGTCCTGAGTTTACATATGAAAGTGCGAGCAAATTTTTATCGTGGCGTTAGCCAAGCCGTTGAACCGGGTGTACTTTGAGTGAGAAGGAGTTTTCTAACATAAGGGAACATTCTAAAATGTATAAATCTTTCATTTACTATGACGATTTTCAAATCTTAGAGCAAGCTGCTGATGAAACCTCTCTCCATACCCTCTAGTCGTTAACCATCAGACAACTGGTTCCATCTTTGCATAGTCAGTCTTCTTCTGCCCCTCTGTTTATAGGTAAAGATTTTTCTTCGTCCTTCTGGCGCCATTCTTGGTCACTCAGTTTTCTTACTTTTACGTTGAGGCGTTAGGCTGGTTTAACTTTTATGTTCCCGTTCTAATATCTATTTTAACGTTAACGATTTCTTCTGAGTCTTATGTATTAATTTAATTGTTGTTACTTTTGTATTTTAGCACTGATGATGAAGCTATGGTTTGAAACGTTGGCTGGGAATAAAGTTGAAATATGCATTACCATTTCGTCCTCTTGTTTGTACTACGTATTCGCCGTACACAAACACACACACACACACACACACACACACACACAATACATACATATATATATATAATATATATATATATATATATATATATATATATAAATTATATATATATATATATATATATATATATATAAATATATATATATATATATATATATATATATATATATATATATATATATATATATATATTGCAGCGTAGCAGACATCATTATAGGCAATAGCCTAACTTCTGCGAAAGCTGTTAGTTGATCCCAATTAATTATATCAAATATCGATATACGTTTTATTTCTATGCAAGAAAAAGCAATGACTTTTGAAAAATAATAAGCAAAAAAAGTACAATCGCCCAAAATACCCCTTCTTCCAACATTCATGAGGGAGGACCTCGTGTCTCCAAGACAGTGAGCGAGTAGCGGAGATTTTCCGTGAATCCCCTTTAGTCTGTTCGCGATACGTCATCCCGGCCGGTGTGATCAAAGGTCTATGAATATACAACCATGATCCACGAGTAATATTTTAAAAGGACTTATGCACGGAGGCTCCAAGGGAGCTGTCTTATATATTGGATATTCTTGGGATAGATATTTCATCCATATTTTACTTACGTTGCCTAGAAGGAGAATATTTTATATAGAATAAAAAATGATACGAAGTCATTAGGTATACATATACATATAAAGCTTACGCCTTTTGAATTATTTTTATTCTATAAAAACATTCTCCTTCTAGACAATGTAAATAAAATATTATGTATATAATATAATATATATATATATATATATATATTATAAAATATATATATATATATATATATATATATATATATTTAATTTATTATACAGGGTGGGCCAAAAGTAGCCTCACAGTTAAAACAGGTAATGCGGCAGTACATTTATTTTTTACAAACAATTAAGTAGCACTGTTGTGTGCACTTGTCTTACAGTTCAATTGCATTTATTTAGGAACATTTAATCTCTCAAGTGCTCAAAATGTCCGCCTTCAACGTTGCAGCATTAATTTTCTATTGAAGAGTACTTTGAATGAGAAACAGTTCATGAAGTAACTGTGAGGCTACTTTTGGCCCACCCTGTATAATATGTAGAGGAATCACAAAACTTTTGCGTGGTATCAGAACTACAAGTTTGCCGGAGGAAGTAGAAAATAACAAATAAAGTACCGAGTACTTTCGTGTAATTGCTACAGTTTCAAGGTACAATGAACAGAGTAAGAGAATTTTGTACTTAAGAATAGTTAACATAAGAAAAAAGAAAATCACTTAAATGCAAAACAGCAATCAGAATAAGTAGTAGCAAAACAATCTTACAAAGTCCATTCTTACTACAAAGAAGTTAAGTCGCCAACACCTCAGAACTTAACAAGATTGGTAGTTAAAAACAGATGACCAAGCTGATCCTTCTGATGACAATAAAAGAAGAAACATCACACTTTAAAGTGAAATTTAGACCTCAAGGCTTATAGAAATAAAAATTAATGAAAAAAAACAAACGACTTCTCATAGTCGAAAAGCAAATAATCAAACACGACTTTAGTCTGACAGTTATTCACGAAATATTTGCGCACAGTTGCTTAACAATTACTTCAATAACAAAATCACCTAACTTAAAAAGACCAGAACTAATCTTCATTATGTCCCCATGATAAAATTTTATAAGAGTAGCCTCTAGGATGTTCCGCTTCATATAATCATTACAAGCAATTATCGGTCTGCACTTCTGTCAGTCAAAATTCATTTTATGTAAAACTATAGCACTGGAATACTGAAATGTTCTCACACGATACTGATGTTGCTCTACTCGTACATTTAGAGCTTTGCCAGTTTGACTGATATATTTCACTGAGCAATCCCTACATAGAACTCATGTATACAACCTTCTGTGTTGGAAGAGTTTTTCATTAGCATATTTCCCACTGTATTACTGTTACTAAAAACCACATTTACACTGAAGGTCTGAGCAACTTAGGCATGCTTGAAATTTCTCACTCTATGGTAAAACTAATGAGTTGTCTGTCTTAAACTGTTTTTCTATCCATCCTGAAAGCTTTGTCAATAACAGAATTTGGGTATTTTAAATAAACAGCATTGTTATAAATCTTGTCAATTTCAGGTTCTAAAAATTCTGGACTACATATTCGTAGAGTGCAGAGAAACACTGATGAAAATGAGGATGCTTTCGCCTGAGCACTACGGTTAGAATAGTAATGAATATATGAGCAGACATTTGTAAGTTTTTAATATACTGAAAATTTAAATTTCCTACTAATCCTATGAATGTTAACATCCAGAAATGATAAACCCCATCTTTCTCTTCTTCAAAAGTAAATTTGATTGAAGGCACTAATCCATTTAAGTTTAAAAGAAAATGCACCTTTTAAGAGAGACAACTTATTAGTTTTACCCATACAGTGAGAAATTTAAAGTAATGCCTAAGTTGCTCAGAACCTTCATTGTAAATGTGGTTTTTAGTAACACTATTACAGTGAGAAATATGCTAATTATAAACTCTCCCAAAAACACGGAACGTTGTATATATGAGTTCCATGTATGGATTGTCAATGAAATATATTTGTCAAACTGGCAAAGCTCTAAAGGTACGAGTAATGCAACATCAGTGCAGCGTAAGAACTTTTCAATCTTCCACTGCTATATTTATACATAAAATGAATTTTGATATTCACATTGAATGGCAGAAGTGAAGATCGATAATTGTTTGTAATGATTATATAAAATGTAACATCCTGGAGTCTGCTCTTATAAGATATTGTCATAAGGACGTAATGAAGATTGGTTCTGGTCTTTTTAAGTTAGATGGTTTTGTTATTAAAGAAATTGTTAAGGAATTGTGTGCAAATATTTCGTGGATAACTATCAGACCTTAGTCGTGTGTTTGGTTATTTGCTTTTTGACCATGAGAAGTCGTTTGGTTGTATGTAATTTTTATTTTCATAACACTTAATGTGTAAATTTCACTTTAAAGTGTGATGTTTCTTCTTTTACTGTAATCAGAAGGATCAGTTTGGTAATCTGTTTTCAACTACCAATCTTGTTGTTAGGTTTTGAGGTGTTGGCGATTTAGCTCGTTTGTACTTGTAAGATTGTTTTGCTATTACTTCTACTAATTGCTGTTTTGCTTTTAAGTGATTTTCTTTTTTCTAACGTAGTTTTCTTATGTATAAAAATTCTCTTACTATGTTCATTTTACCTTGAAAATGCGTAGCAATTACATGAAAGTACTCGGTACCTGGCTTTTCATTTTCTCCTCCTTGTGGCGAAACTGCACACACACACACACACACACACACACACACACACATATATATGTATATATATATATATATATATATATTTATATATATATATATATATATATATAATATATATATATATATAGTATATATATCATTCGAGCTACAAATGTCCTTTAATATCTAATTCGCTCTACCTCGGAATTGATATCTTTTCATATATGTACCGAAGGGGAATTTCTAGCTTTGATAATAAATTTCGTCCCCTCATGGGATCGAAACCACCCCGTCCCAGTGGGACTGGGAACGAAATCAGGACAGACAGTGACGTTATCAAGTCGGCCAACAGAGAGGCTATAATTTTATTTCAAGTCTGACCTTACAAATCACCGTCGAACTCTCTGTTTTTTCGTAATTAGAATCGATATGAAACCCCCTCTACCATATATATCTATGTATATATATATATATATATATATTATATATATATATATATATATATATATATATATATATATATATATATATATAATGTGTGTGTGTGTGTGTGTGTTTGTATGTGTGATTGTACCGAATGAATATCTTGGACAAAGGCTGTATTACAACTAGTAACAATTTCTGAGCCATTTTTCATTCCAGAGGTACAATTTTGAACAACAGCCATTCCCGGGCTTCAACCCATGGGATGTAGGTTTGGTGTTTCAGTGTACAATGTTTCATAAACGCGTTTCATCTTCTGCGATGCCATCTTCAGTATTTTTTGCTGACAAATATCTCTCAGTCAAAGTGAGGGAGGTAATATGGAGCCAAGGTGTGGGTGAAATTGCTATTTTGATATTATCTGATGTTGAGTCTGGCAATGTAAATAGTGGACGACCTATACTGGAGCCAGAAAGAATATTTAAATTATAATTTCCTGTCCAGGCCAACGGAAGCATAATTTGTTTAACATTCCCCATCTTAGTTTGTCTCGAACCTCGATCATCCTTCTGTTGAGATGTGCATACGACCATTAAACTATGATTCCTGCAGTACATACATTTATACACATACGAATGATCTCTTACTGTAATGTAGCAGTGTTCTATGACACACACACAAACACACACAGAAAACAGTCATTTCAACTGATAGTCCTTCAGTTTTGATCACTGGAGAATATGGACAGTGAGCAGTTGTCAGGTCATGTAGATAAGGATTGACGACTTTCTTCTAGTCCTAATAGCTCTCAAGTGGATCGAAACTGGGGATCGGATCCTCTGGGACATTTACTTGAAAATGGGTCTTAAGACTGAATCGATAGGTTCATATTGCCACTCTGACTGGCAATGGCGTATTTCAGAACAGTCCTTTGGCACGAATAGTTACCTTTGACAACCAGCTTAGGCTCACTACAGCTCATGTTACAACAAGAGAGGATAAGAAGATTCGAAAGAAGGATGATAGTAAATGCCAACTGATAAGATAATTTGTACATGAACAAAAACCCACTGAATATTTTGAGACGCAGAAGGATTCCGTCATTATACGTTTTTATGAGACCTTCAAAGCAAGGGACAGAAAGGGTGATTGCATTAAATTACTCAAATAGATCATTATCTTTTATAACCTCTTATAAGTCAGATTGGTTAAACTAAGCAGCAGTGTAATTTAATGGATAGTTTGTTCATTTTGCATACCCCTCTTCATCACTTGACGCATACTGGTGTGGGTCTCTCAAAGTGCAATCTTTCCAAATTTATCAATTTGTGGAGGTCATTCCGCTAACGCATCGTTATTTTTGGCTTTTAAAACGTTCTCGGGAGCGGATTTGTGTTCTTGTGTAACTCCAACATTTATGAAGATTACGAAGTAATAAAGGTCATGAAATTCAGCATAAAGGATCAGTGAAATAAGGGCCAAAGAGCTCAGGATTTTCCACATATGTGGGATATCATAATATTCACAGCATAAATTGTTTATCAAGAATGCACGTAGAAAAGGAAGATTCTGGAATCTGTAATCATTAGTCAAGCCATAGACCCCTTAAATAGAAGGACTAGTATCTTGCACTCTCTTGGGTTGCGAAACTTGGGTCCCACTATTTTATGACGTAATATGTTCACTGTATGTAAACATGATTTGTATGTATGTAAACAATTATTTGAATGTGTGTGTAAACATGATTTGAATGTATGTAAACATTTTTACATTTATTCACTTTTAGTGCCGTATGTTAGTCATAAAATGGGCCTATTTAAGGAGTTTATGTTTTAGTCGAAAAAGGAATGTAATCTAGCAACATATTGATAAAACTAATTGCCAAAACTGTCTTAGACCATAATTGATATAATTTATTTTTTTTTTAATTTTGTTTCAGGGGGGGTTTCTACTAACAACGCACAATGCCTAAGAAGTGTAATGTCTACGGATGTCGAGGAAATTACAGGGATGAACCATACACAAAGTAGTATCATTTCCAACTGATGAAGTGGAGCGAAACCGTTGGATCGATGCTATGCCAAATGAGCGTTCCAGTTTTGCTACAGCTGAAGCAGATCTATGCCTGTGCTCATCATTTTGACTGTGAATGGATTACAGTTAAAGGAGGGAAAAGACCAAGTCATCCACCATCCATTTTCCCTGGTGTTTCAAAGTCATGCTTAAAGCAGGTCCCCTCAGCACCCAGAATTACAACTGCTTCAGCAGAGACCCGAGCTGAAAACGAAAGACTCCGAAATGAAGTTGTGGATAAGATCGGCGACTTTTATTCATTTTGTAATGACCATCCAGGAGCTATCTCAAAGGATTATCGTATTGTTTGTGATAGTGATGATATTTACATTTCTAAACCTGATGCAAAGGGCCGTTCCGTTATCCAATTTCTCCATTTACAACATGTGAAATCGTCATTTGGGTTTTTGTATCTTAAATGCGTTGAGAAAAATGGAAAGGAAAATACCTAAGACATATTTTTCTAAAGCTGGTTGTCTGCAAAAGAATAGCCTTCTCAGTAAATGGTCCCAGTTTGATAAAATTATGTCATGCATAACAGAGTATGAGTTCAAAGATGCGACTATCTGAAAAGTGCAGTACAGGAATTGAGCCATATGAGTAGTTCTGATTCGCCTCATTTTCAGTTTCTTCATTCTCAGTTACAGTTTATTACTCCACTTATCCAGAAGGCCGTCGCTTTGACAGAAATCTTATGTTCTTGGTGCCGAACTCCATAACATTTCACCAGCTGCATATAAAATGCTGTACGAAAGTCTGGTTCAGTTGTTTTACCTAGAGTGGAAACTGTTGAAAAAACTTCTCTCCTATAGTCTACATGATAAAAACTTGGAGCAACTTTTTCAAAAACTTAAACGCCTCAGCGCGTCTTGTCAACATTCTTTTTGATGAAGTGAAGCTCACAGAAACACTTAGGTACTCAGGTGGTCGTGTTGTTGGTTACGCTCAAAATGGTTCTTGTGATACCGAAGTTCTCGCAACACATGCTTTAGTAATTGAAGTTGTCTGCCATTTTGGTGGCCCTAAATATATACTACGCATTTACCTTGTTGCAAAACTTAATTCAGATCAACTCAAGGAAATTCTGGTAGAAAGCTCTAGTAGCGGTTAGCGATGCTGGTGGTACTATAAAATTTCTTGTGTAGGTGATAATTGCAACACAAACGTTGCAGTTTATGGTAAATTAGGTGGTCCTGGTAAGCTTTCATAAATGATATAAATTCTCATGCTTTCCTTGTTTTTGACTATGTTCATTCTTTCAAAAATGTAAGAAATAACTGGATAACCGTTCAGGATAAGGAACTTTCTTTCATAAAGATGGAAAAACATATGTTGCACGATGGAAGGACATAGAAGCACTGTACGATGAAGACAGGAGAAACAGCATCCGTCTAACCAAGATCACATACACAGCTGTGTACCCAAAGCCTTTGCAGAGACAAAGCGTGCCTTTTGTTTGTCAAATCTTCAATGACAAAACTGTTGCTGCCCTTTCAACTCTAAAGGATAAACTTGGCATTAGCGAGGGCACCATCATTTTTGTTAAGCTGATCACTGATTGGTTCCACATGATGAATGTGAAAGATCGGTATTTCC
The DNA here is from genome assembly GCF_015104395.2 of Macrobrachium nipponense. Classification (NCBI taxonomy): domain Eukaryota; kingdom Metazoa; phylum Arthropoda; class Malacostraca; order Decapoda; family Palaemonidae; genus Macrobrachium; species Macrobrachium nipponense. The sequence goes on from NC_087205.1 coordinate 59,746,357, forward strand.
GGTATTAACATGCGTGATGATTGTCGTCAACCATGGACCAATAATTGCACTACTTTCAAGAAACTTAATGAAACTTGGTATGTTATATCCTCTTGTGCATGGTCAGGTGGTCGAGGTCGGACGCAAAAGCTCACAAAGCAAACTGCAGAGGCATGTTGCTGCCTACAAGAGCCAACATTGAGGCTGCAGAGTGGCTATTGACTCAGTACAAGTTCTATGTGCTACCTGGTGTGGTTTGCTGATGAGGCCCTTGAAAAGTTCTTTGGCCAAGCCAGACAACGCAATGGGGGTATTTCTACATTGACATTGTAGATATCAAGGCAGCTGCAGCACCAAGAACCTCCATGCACTTTTGAAATACGAGTCTATGCCGCACCAGTCTAATGATGTGCCTTGTACCTCTAACATTTGCATTGATGATTTCACTTTGACATCACTATTGCTGACACTGAAGACCTAGTTCAATCTAATGACAGTATCAAACATAAAATAAATTTTTTCTAGCTGGATATCTGGAACACAAATTTCGAGGTAATATTTGAGTGTCGAAACTGAAGATAACGACGACCATCATATTAATTCAGAGTTTCTCACAAACTTAAGCAGAGGTGGACTAACTGTACCTCTACATCTCAACGGTGCATTTTGTACACTCAGCCTATAAACTTTTGATGAGTGCAACTTGCATTGCTGCCGAGCTCATCTCAGCCAAACTTTTATCTTGTATCGATAGTCCAATGGTTGCAATTCAAGGAGCATGCCTTACTCTGTCAAACATTTTTTTGAAAGCATTTGTGCTAGACAACAGTGATAAAGAAAGACACCTTGGCTGCTTGAGAAAAGAAAAGAAAAAAACTATCTGCTAAAAACTAAACATGTACCTAATGTTATTTATATTATGGAATGTTTTTTCAATGATTTTGTTTCAGAATAACTATATTGTTTGCCTTAGACATGTTCCTGTTGTTTCTCCAGGCTTAACTGTTTATATATGGATTTTTTAATTCAGTGACAGGGTAACTTAAGGTGTGTTTTCCATTGCTTAATTGAGAGAATATACAATATTCTGTATGATTTTGTGTTTTTTATGAGATTTGACCTTTAAATGACCTAGATTTGACCTTTAAATGACCTTCAGATGACATTGTAGGAGTTAAAAGTATGACAAATGAACTCTTCGCCCTTCAAAACCCCTTAAGACACCAGAATGAAGGTTCTATCATGTATTTGACACAAATTGTGAGTGGGACCCAAGTTCCAACTTGGGACCCAAGTTCCAGATACCGAGCATAGAGGATACCAGTCCTTCTATTTAAGGGGGTCTATGAGTCAAGCTGATAATATAAGCCTAACAAGAGGACATTGGAAATCAGATTTCACGGACGAGTGAGTCTGAAGGCCCATTTTGAAGCCCGTGACCCAGCGGATGAGCCTACCAGACTCAACCTCTTTCCAGTGCCGTTAATCATCGACATTTACTTATTCATATAAAAACTCATGTCATTACCCACTGCCAATATTCCACAGTGATCAGGACTGGTGGATGATCAATCGGAGAAATATGTTTTCTGTTAACGTTTATATTTTCATATGTGCATGAGTGAATATTTGTGAACGTGTTATACATATGAATGTATGAGGAGGTGTATGTGTGTGTTTGCAAGTGCATTAATTTGTGCTGGTAATCGGATGCATTGCACAGAAAATGTATGCTATACTATGAAGCAAAGTAAAAACTCTAACTGTTCGGATAACCGACTTTAAATGGGAGAGATATTCACCGTATAAAGATCTCCAATCATATCTATCTATGCAAATATAAATACCATGGTTAACGACATAATAATGAATGTATACACCTGGAAATGATGGCGTGGTTTTCCCGACACAGACGTAAATATAGTAGGTTTCCATATTTACACAAATATAAACACTTTTGAAAACATAAACTGGAAGGAATGCAAAACTAATTAATAGAAACATCGGGTTTTCTGGGGTCACGAAAAATAATTGTGATAGCAGTTATTTTTTAATACCTATAAATTTGTGTGCCTTTATCTAAAAGTAAACGCGGACTTCTCTCTCTCTCTCTCTCTCTCTCCACACAGGATCTGGGTTCTTATCTCATCAATCCTTCACATGCAAATTCTAGACCCTAAGTCCTCCCTTTACATGTTGGAAGGATCGAGAGAGAGAGAGAGAGAGAGAGAGAGAGAGAGAGAGAGAGAGAGAGAGAGAGAGAGAGAGAGACTGATTCGCCCGATAAACGAACACGACATTTGAGAAAGTTTTATGAGCAACTTTTAAAACAAACTCCCCTTAATTAATAATTAAACATTCACTTACTTTGTTTGAAAAAAAAAAGGCAGAGGACAAACTTCATTTCATTCAAAATCCTTTAAGAGAAAAATGACCCGGGTTCGCACCAGATCCAGAAAATTTCCGGAGCATACTGCAAACTGGGTTACAGACACAGCATCATTTTTTGCAATGATGCGACAAGGGTATTAAGATATCATCTGCAAACGGGACATGCATGTCAGGGATATGAAGCAATAAGGCTTTCTGATGTTCCTTTTAGCATTGGCTTTTTAGTGACATCTGTCGCCCGTCTGTCTTCTCGTCTGTCCTTCCTTTCCCGTTATGCTGCTTAAACAAGAAGCTCTAAGGCCTCCTGGCATTTTCCTTAGCACGGAAAACAAGAGTGTATTTAAACAATGAATTTTTAGTGACGTCTTCTTGTCTGTCTATGATTGCCACACTGCATGAATTCGAAATAAATAACAATGGATCCTACCTTGCTCCCACCAAATGAAATCAAGAGGTCACTTCATAAATGACTTTTGATAACATTTGTCCTCTATCTGCCATTCTGTCTGTGACGTTATGCATCATAGGTACGATGCAATTGTGGCTTATTTTGTCTCCACTCCATTCAATTAGGAGAGCAATTTAGGTTTGACATCTAGTGACATCTATGCCTTGCCTCTCCCCCAGGTCCATCTACGACTTTGACGCTCTATGGATACGAATAATGATGGGTTCTAATTTTCCCCAACGCTGAAATTTTAGTGGCTTCTGTATTTTGTCCGCGCCCTGTCTGTTAAGTTTGTTTGCCTGTCACACCATGCCATGTTCGATTGGTTATAAACAATGGTACGGCGTTATAATAAATTCAAACGTTTTCCTAACGAAGCAAAAGCAAGAAAGCATTTAAGCAATAACTTTTGGAAGACGTCGGTCTCATTCCTTTCTTCCCTTTATCTGTCTATCTGCGTGTGTCCGTCTAACCATATTCTTTCCGGACCGCTTGATGACCATCGCATGACTGACTCTAATGAGGTTTTATGAAGCTTGGTGCACCACTCACGAGTGCCCTCGAGGAACACCCAAAGAAAAATCCGTTTTATGAAGCAGTAACAGGACAATATCACTGTCCCTTCCTCTTCTGCGAATGCAGTAATAAGTAAATTAATAAATTCTTTACTTTTTGACAGTAAATTCTAAGCTAGGATGCCATGCCATTGCCGTAATTACGAGCGTCATAACAATTTTCTCTACTACCGCCCCATCTTTATTAGTTTTTTAATTACTGGCAATCGTAGTAATATTCATAATAACAGTATTAATAACACTCATAGTGTGTACCAGCATAATAAATTATAGATGTTAGTAGGCGTTTAATAACAGACAGAATGGCGCCAGAACAATTTTGGACGAGGGACAACCTAAAACATAATTATAATTCTTTATCTTCATGTTACAGTGCTATTTGACGCCATTTAAAAAAAAAGCAAACATAATTTATCTGATTAAATAAACCGCCAGTGAACCTTGATAGTAGTTCATTTCCAGTATACATAATGGAAAATATTTATCGTAATATCACTTAACTTTTGTTATATTTTAAAAATTTTATTCATATAATTTTCTCACTATTAATTCATCTTACGCTTATGACCGTATACTGATACTGGCTTAAAAAAAAAGTCATCATAAAGAATTACAATAAAACTTTGATTTTTACTTATCCTAAAATTTGCGTCTCTACTGAGATTTCACAAATTTACCTTGCCGACTACATGAAATAGGTAATACTAATAACATCATTACTATAAATATTAGTGGTGGTGATAGAAGTAGCAATCTTGCACCAACCGGATTTGAATGAATAAAAAGTAAAATTAAGTCCCGGCGAGTGAAATTAATTGGGTTCACTGAAATATCGTGCAACAAGTGTCAGCTTGTCATGTCACTTTTTAAAAGATTGAAATTGTAATTCATAAACTAGCTATGTAAAGATATTTTTAATATGGCACTAATCACGGAATAATTAGATAATCAATGTCCTCATTTAGTCGTTAAAATTTCTGATTAGGAACAACTTTTTCTAATCCTTTCACGCAGGAAGAGCACAAATTATAAAAATCATACAAAAAACATCAAGAATCATTTTCAAAGAGAGAAATTTACAATATATATATATATATATATATATATATATATATATATATATATATATATATATATATATATATAACTTCCCTGACGAAGAGTGCATGGGTTTGGTTAGGTTGCTAGCAATGTTAAGAAAAACTGCGTATGGGTTTCTACATAAAATTGACCAAAGGTGGACCTCGTTTACTATGAAGAAGTCAATTAGAATTTGAGGAGATAGGAAATGTAATTTTCTGTAATGGGGAGTTATTTTTAGATGCTGATTGCTCAGCCTCTGTCGGAGCTTTGTGATCTACGTATGCTTTTACTTCGAATGTATTAGAAAACAGTTTATTTCAATGTAAGACTGAAGCCCACAAATGTTTTATGACTTTTAAATCTCTCTTACTAAGGGAAAATTAAGAAGACGCCACAAAAAAAAAATTATAATTTAATTATCAGTATTTTCATTACGATAGAATGAGTTCTTTTCTAGCCCGCATCTATCACCAGCCTAATTTTGGGACCTGCAAACCAGAAAAATTTATGATTCAAATTTACTTATTTATGTATGTATATATATATATATATATCTATATACTTATATATATATATATATTTATATATACATACATACCATACATACATACATTTTTACATACATAAATGAATTTGAACCAATAAAATTATATACATACACAACATATATATATATATATATATATATATATATATATATTATATATATATATATATATATATATATATATATATTATATATATGTCATACTATATATATATATATATATATATATATATATATATATATATATATATATATATATGTATATAGTATATATATATATATATATATATATATATGTAATGAGGAGTTTTTCAAAATTATTCATTTGGTAAACGTGTATAACTCGAGCGTCAAGGCAAACTAATACACATCGCCCCTCTCTCTCTCTCTCTCTCTCTCTCTCTCTCTCTCTCTCTCTCTCTCTCTCTCTCTCCAAGCGATCAAACTCTCTCTCTCTCTCTCCAAGCAATCTCTAACAGGTAATGAAAATGAGAGAGTTGCATTATAAGAAAATACATTTATTAACAATGAATAAATAAGGAATTAATCAAGTCTTACAGACTAACTCAATTCAGTTAAAACCCCAACAAAAATGTCTGAACAGTTATAGTCACACCAATCGTCTCTCCCATCTGGGACTCTCTGTCCCCCCATTGCCAGAACCGTCTGTTTCAAAGACACAGAACACATCCCATAAGTGCACACACAAGTTTAACAATCAGAGATTAAAGATTGGATATTACTACAAACATGTCAAATAGATAACAAGCCAGTCTTCGGCTAAACAGTTCAAACTCACCCAAGCAGCCGGAACACTTAAAGCACTATATCATAGAAAAACTCCTGGTGAGCACCACGGCATCTTGCCTTTCTTCCAAAGACGCCTCTATCAAAATCCCCCCATAGACTTGGGTATCCAACATTATTAACAGAAGAGGCGCACACGCACTTACGAACGCACACTTCGTTAACGCCTCACACTTACTGGCCGCAACCAGTTTCACAAAGGCACTTTGAGAAGAGTTCATGAACTCAGTACATTGACTTGTCTAACTAAGCAGTTTTATCTCACGCCATCCACAGAAACTATTCATCAGCTTTCTCGGGTCGTTGCTTCTGCTCTGTTCTTCACATTCCATAGGTCACAGCGAACATATTGGCAATATATTATTAATCAAAAACCCTAGGCCTATATATATATATATATATATATATATATATATATATATATATATATATATGATTATAATCACTTTAGCACCTACTAATATTTCTTCCTATGTGCATTTCTATTCTGGACAAAACAATGAGGTTAAAAGATCAGTGTTTGCATCTATGTTTCTAAGAGCACTACGGGTATGTAGCCCAGAATATATAGATGAGGATAGATAAGATTCGGAATACAGGCAAGAAACTGAAATATCCAGATAGTGTACTAAACAATGCATTAGAAACGGCAAAAAGGACCATGTATCAAAATAAAAAAGAACCTTACAACAAGAAAAATTTGCTTGTACTATCTTATAATAATAATATGAAAGATATCCCACATTTCCTGAAGAATTTTGGTGTTGATGTAGTTTTTAAAAACAATTAAACAATGAAACAGGTACTTATTAAGAACTCCCCTGACAATGTTAAAGGATGTGTATATAAAATTCCGTGTAAGTCTTGTGACAACTTTTACATTGGTTAAACGGGGAAAGCACTAGAAAAAAGAATAGAACAACATAAACAATGTGTGAGATATGCACAGGGAAATAGTGGTATTTTTGTACATGTTAGTGAGAACAATCATGCTATTAACTGGGAAGGGGCAAAAAAGCTTGTGTGTTCTAATAATGCAATGGAAAGGAATATCATTGAATCTAGTTTTATAAAAGAAAGTTACAATAATAATATAAACATCAGTCAAGGAATGTATAAACTTGATCCTTTAATATCAATAGAAATTTTTAAACTGTTTAAATTTCAATTTAGGCATTAGCAATGTACGGAACTAGGATTATTTTACTTGTAAACACAGTAAGGGGGCAATAGTGGTAATGAGATGTCCAACCCCGCCTCCCTGACACCTGTCAGGTGTGGACTTGTTGTCTGGTGGGTACCCTAATCGGTAGTATCCCTTGAGAATTTATTGTAAATTTTAGCCAAATGATTTTTGAAAGCCACTCCTACCTTGACACCAGCCTATGGGTGGATCTGCAGTCTCAAACAGTTGTGTGTATGTTCGTCAGTACTGTCTCTGTAGTATATATACTTGTGAATTCTAATACTATGTATCAGTCCTTTGTCAATGGCTTGAAAATAAAGCCGAAACCGGTCAGGACCTACACCCTGTCTATTATTTTTCACTTGTGGATATATATATATATATATATATATATATATATATATATATATATATATATATTAGTATATAGATATGATATATATATATATAGATATATATTTATTAAAATAATAATATATATATATATATATATATATTAATACAATACTTCTATATATATATATGATATATGTATATTATAATATATATATATATAATATACATATATATATATAA
>NC_087205.1:59756448-59763948 GCF_015104395.2 Macrobrachium nipponense
CATTATTTCAATAAACATAATTTACCAAAACGGGAGCATACAGGATTCCTAATTTCTAACTATGTTTATCTCATGAATCCAGCAGTGTATGGTTTGGGATGATTAATATATTTTAAATCTTTCTTTCCCTAATCCGTCGATAAAAGCTTCTGTGCGCCGTTATTAAAGAATAATTTTATCTCTCATTTCTCTTCATTCAAGTGAATAATCAGGAAATTTACTCATCAATGTGTCTCATTTGTGATTAAAAGATGATAAGAATCTAATGAGTTCATTTCTCTTACTTTTGATGAAATTCATCTTGGTCATCTTTTTAATGAATCCAGGTTCTGATTAGCATCATCGTTCGGTCTGTTTATTCAGGTTTCTCCTCCTGATTAATTATCCATGGAATTTGGCTCTCATTTTCAGATGCAAGCAACTGATATAAAGCTTATCATCCCGAGAAGTAATAACTTGAACGTAATTTTATCTAGACAAAAAAAAATAAATAAATAAATACAATTTTATCGTTTTCAAGAGGAAAATGGAATATGCTTGCAAATGAAACAATGTATAAATATTCTACAAACTACATGATAAACAAATTACCAAGTAAATTTAGAAATTAGTGCTTCAAATGGAAATTATAAAACAGAACAAGAGGATTGTATAAAAATTATGTTGTATAAATGCATACAGAAACAAACACACACACACACACTCTCTGATATGCACAGTTACAAAACATTATGTATCTTTCAGAAATTATTCATATTTCATAGCATGATTTCCTTATGAAATTATATATCAAAATCAGGAGGCCACATCACCCTTCATAATATTTACATTTGCTAGTAAACATCGAAACTGAAGAACGGAATGCCTTTCCCTCTTTACAGGAAATCCAAATTTTACAACAGAACTTTTAAGTTTATATGGACATGTAACACATGTCGAAGCAATGCTATCACTGTACGATAGTAAGTTCTTGAAATTTCATTGGAAATTACGTTTTCATTCGTCAGGCGCAACGCTTATATAATGGTATTCGTTACTCAAATGATAGAAATAACATTAACGTTTGCCCAACTCTTTTAGAATACTCTTTTGAGTATCCTAGAAGTTACCAAAGTGCCGCCATGCTGTCTGTCGGTTACGCACCCCAAATGCCTGATTCAGCAGACAAAAACAAGGCATATAGAATAAGGGCCCTTATTCTATATACCTTGACAAAAATAAAGCCTGTCAATAAGAACAACCTGAACGACGGAAAGGTACACTGGCCTTCCACAAATTGCCCTCCATTTCCATCAATTTCAGTTGAGTGATCATTACAAATTATGAAGTTTCAGAGTAAATTTGCCACCTCTTTATGTTATAGATGCAGTGTATTATGACAGGAACTGTTAAGGCAGCAGACGTGTAAAAAAACAACTTAAAGGTTCATAAACAGCTAAAACGTCGGTCCAGTAGCTTTTTTTCATTTTGTTTTTTTGTCGTAAAGGTTCATAAACAGCTAAAACGTCGGTCCAGTAGCTTTTTTTCATTTTGTTTTTTGTCGTTTTTCCTCATTAAGCATCCAAAGAAGTGTCTATAAACCTTCTGTGTTTTCTTGGACGTATAACAAAATCCCCTTGCAAAAGGCGAAATTCGTTCGTTATTAAGCGGAAGCTCACGTTTCATATTAAACTGAGGGAGGAAATGTCCAATTTCTGGCCAATTTCGAACTTTTCAGTATCAAGGAAACTCGGACGAAGGTGTTACCCACCGGGGTATTATGGACCTCAATGAAATTAGGAACAATATCCTTAACTGGAATTGTAACTGAATAGTTTACGCGCGTCAGCATGACAAAGAGAGAGAGCAGTGAAAATGACATTCATCTAAATAAAACAAACTAACTAGCATGGTTAGTTAGCTGATACAAAATTTTATAAGTTTTCTGTAACTTCTGATATATAGGTTTTCTGGTTTTTTTTTTTCCATTTACTTTCGATATTATATTATTCTTTCCTTAATATCCTTCCCTCCCTTCCACTGTGTAGTATTACTACTTATAATGTAATTTAATAATGTGATTTAAGATAGTTAACAATCAAATAAGTTAATTATGAAGCCATCTACTTAGAAGACAAATTTAAGTATAATTGCAATGGTGGTCTCTCCACCAAGAAAAGAGGATATATTTTGGATGAACGTGTTTTTTTTTTATTAACAACTAGCTGACCAACCCGGCATTGCCAGGGAGATCTCTGATTACAACCAAATAACTTTCTCTACTTCTCTCTAATCTCACTCTCTCTCTCTCTCTCTCCTCTCTCTCTCTCTCTCTCATTCCTGTTAAGATAGTTGCTTCTCACACAAGCGGCCTGCCGGACGCCGCCCGCCCCCCCTTCCTATTGGGGGTGAACTTAGACTGAAAGTGCTTCAGTAGTGTCACTATTCATCTGAGCAACGTCGAAAACTATGAATTAAGCACTAATATATGTTGTTTTCAGTTACTTTTATATGTCACCCCATTCCTACTTCCCCTTCCCATCAGGGCTGAACTTGGACTTGAAGGGTATCAGAAGTTTCACTATTCATCTAAACAATCTCTAAAACTATGGATTAGACACTAATATCTGCTATTTTCGATTATGTTTACATGGAACCCGCTTCCCACCCCCATCTCAACAACCTCCCCACCCTCCCCACTATTGGGGCTGAACTTGGACTTAAAGGGCATCTTGAGTGTCACTATTCTTCTCAGCAACCACAAAAATTATGGATTAGATGCCAATATCTGTCATTTTAGGTTAATTTTACAAGTCACTCCCTTCCCACCTCTACTCATCCCCCTTCCTAATAGGGCTGAGCTTGGACTTCAAGGATATCAGTAGAGTTACTATTCTCAGCAACCTCGTAAACTATGGATTAGACACTAATATCTGTTATTTTCAGTTATTTTTACAGGTCACCCCATTCCCACGGGCTTTTCACCATCCTATCATGGCTGATTTTGGACTTCAAGTTTATTGGGAGTGTCACTATTCATCTCAGTGACCACGAAAGCTATGGATTAGACACTAATATGTAGTTTTTGATTATTTTTATATCATCCTCTTCCAACCACCTTCCGAACCACCTCCCTATTGGGGCTGAACTTGGACTTAAAGGCGCATTGGGAGGGTCACTCTTTTTTTTTTCAGCGACCTACATGGAACCCCCTTCCCACCCCCATCTCAACAACGCGCACTATTGGGGCTGAACTTGGACTTAAAGGGCATCTGAAGTGTCACTATTCTTCTCAGCAACCTCCAAAATTATGGATTAGATGCCAATATCTGTCATTTTAGGTTAATTTTGCAAGTCACTCCCTTCCCAACCCTACTCATCCCCCTTCTAATAGGGCTGAGCTTGGACTTCAAGGATATTCAGTAGAGTTACTATTCTCAGCAACCTCCCGTAAACATGGATTGGAGACACTAATATCTGTTATTTTCAGTTATTTTTACAGGTCACCCCATTCCCACGGGCTTTTCACCATCCTATCATGGCTGAACTTGGACTTCAAGTTTATTGGGAGTGTCACTATTCATCTCAGTGACCACGAAAGCTATGGATTAGACACTAATATGTAGTTTTCGATTATTTTTATGTCATCCTCTTCCAACCACCTTCCGAACCACCTCCCTATTGGGGCTGAACTTGGACTTAAAGGGCACTGGGAGGGTCACTCTTTTTTTTTTCAGCGACCTTGAAAATTATGGATTAGACACCAATATCTGCTATTTTAGGCTACTTTTCCATATCACCCCTTCTCCAACCCCTTCTCAAAACCCTCCCAATCTGGGCTGAACTTTGACTTAAATGGCATCTGGAGTGTCACTATTCATCTCAGTGATCTCGAAAGCCATGGATTAAACATTAATATCTGTCGTTTTCTGTAATTTTAACATTTCTCCCTTTCCCACACCTCCCGCCGCGCCATTGGGGCCAGTGATGCCTTAATCCCTCTGGTTTCATTCCCAGATGGAAGTAGTATGTATACCAAATTTGGTTGAAATTGCTCAATGCATTTCAAAGCGTATGTGAAACATACACACACACACATACATACATTAACCTTTATATATAGAAATTACGTTCTACTACGATCACAGTAAGTTACATTCAGTTCAGAGCATCTCTTAATTAAAAAATGCAACAGATAAATATCGCAGACAAGATTGTATATAATATCGTAAAATAACTGAACCCATCTGATAATTGTTTTTGCAAGAGGAGCTATATATGAAAAATACAGTAGCCAGCAACTCCCATGTTACAGAACGGTTGGCGGTTTCATTTTCCTTCATGAATGCTAGCAAAATTCATTCTATGAATATCCATTTTAACTTTCGGTCAAAAACCTGAGTTATTATTTCGGATTTGTTTCATAATGTGATAAAGAAGCAAAATTACTATCATGTCATTTGTTTTCAACCTAAGTGATCTAACTCCGGTTTTATTGCTAACTTATATTCAACTCTCGTTTATGCCTGGCTTAATTATACAAAAATGACAAGAATATTTCTTTTTTATTACACAGCAATACTATAAGAATGGTTACGTCGGTGCTAAGAAAACTGACAGAAAAAGATAGTGGAAGATGAAACATAAAATAGAGATCATAAAATTATGTAGTTGGAAGTGAGTACTCCAGAATTAGCAGTACAATATAAAGAAAAAAAAAAGGATTTGTTTTATATTGTATGAATAATAGCAAAGATAATATCCTGACTTTTTATTTTATTTAATTTGTTATTATTCAAACACCGAAAACTATCTATCAGATTTTGTTAAATTAGATGTGATCGTGTTTTCAAACTGCTCCTCATCAGTCATACTAATATTTTTATCATTTATTTTGCATGGAGTCATGAAATTATATATTTATTGCAATTTAACGAGAAAAATATATTGCTTTTCCCCTAGTACCAGAATGTCATATGAGGTTACGAAGCTAGTGCTTAATGATTAATGAATTGCATTGTTAAAAATTCCAGTGCAATTAATGTTATATTTGTTTCAATAAATGCTTATGTAAAAGTACTTTATTTTTCAGGCAGATATATGGATGCGAATACCGATATACACAGACGCAACTTTGATACACAAGCATTACATAAAGATATAGCACTCACAAACATACGAACACATTTTTCTACCATTGAGCCATTTATATTTTAGCTGCAGAATTATGGATGAATTACCTGTGTAGAAAATTTCCACAATATTAGCCATTCCCTACACACAATGTATCATTCGAAATCTTTCTGAGCGTCAAGGCACTTCATTCCAATACCTCTTTCACCTCATCTAGCAAACAATCTTTAGGAAATCCTCTCTCCTTCATCCTAAGACTTAGACTACATCTCAAAACCCATTTTTTCCACTTCTACATAAGTCCGCATTTCCTTTATTTTAATTCCTCTTGCACCATTATATTACGTTAACAGTTCACCGTGATGACTTCATCTTTCTTCCTTTCGTAACTGTTTTTACAACAGCTGCTGTTCACTTCCCGGACTTTGTAAACCTCCCCCAATCATTTTCACATACTCGGCTACTTTTCTTCCTTCCCGGATTCTTTAACTCACGTCGTCTCTCTTTGATCGTGCACAAATTACGATTATCTCAAAATCCTCCAATTTCAGTTTTCAACCATCTAAATTAATTAAAAATCACGTTAGATCTCCATAGTTTTTATTCTAACCTTAACCTTACTCACATTTGACTTCTCCTTTTTCCTACTGAAAACACTTAAACTTTTCTCAAGATTTTGCATTTTCTGCTCCCCATTCCCAATTATCTCTATATCCTCTGCTGTTAAAATCAACCCTTTGTGCCTTACTCCCAGAATATTTGAGTCAAGTACTCTGCAGTAGTGAGTACCACGCCTAGGGCTCAGCTCAGTGTCTCCTAAAAGAATTAAAATTAAGAACATCAAGTTAGTAGCAAAATTATTAAACTTATAAGACCAACAACATAATAAGAATTAGCAGAAGAATATATATTAATAATGCAATAAACAACAACAGTATTTACGTTATCAATCAAAATTTCATTTAAAGTATAAATAAACCTAAATATGATCGTACGTCAGTGAAAATATTGCCGTAAGCTACTAGTCGACAACGTGAAGTCGGCACACCTTGTAAGGCAAATAAGAAACGCTGATTGACGGTAACCTGAACCAAGAGTCGAGATTGCAAGTAACGACCCTAAGTTTACGACTTGTCGTCTCAACCCTCTTGTACATTACCGTCATTTTTGACAGTGAGTAGAGTTTATTATATTAATATGTTACAGAAATTCAATTGTTGTACAGCTATGAGTAATTTAAAATTACAAACTCTGTATGAATAATAACAAATTATTTGAGATTGGAAAAATAGAAGACTTCCCGTGTCAGATTCTAGACATACAAGTTAACTAAACTTACAAAGTAGCGACGTGGAGCAAAATGACATTTCAGACGACAAAAGGGAACATGTATCTGGTCCACATGTGAATATCTGACATCTAATACAGTCATCACCGAGAAGAATATTCTGTATTGAGGGAGTCCTATCTTTGCTTTGAAATACAGAAATTATTTTCATCATACTGCATATTAATCTGTGATTAAAGAGTAGCAGGTTATGGAAAGTTGCATGCTTTTCTAAGAAAATTAGCATTTATGATTAAACTTGAAGTGAAACTGTAGGAGGTATGTAGGATAACAGCAACAGTAAAAAATAATCACATAATTCATTAGCTAAAAAAGGTGAATACCTATATCTGCTAGACCTTGCGACCTAAATAGCTGAATAAATAACTGGACACGGGTGTAGTGTAAGACAACAGGAAAAGTTTTAATTACCAACAGCGAAATGGAATACCAGGTAAAGTCTCTCTCTCTCTCTCTCTCTCTCTCTCTCTCTCTCTCTCTCTCTCTCTCTCTCTCTGGAGCTCATATTTTGAGATGTGGCATGAATATGAATATTTTTCATATGTGAAATCGCATAAAACTTCCATTATAGCCCAAGTTTTATCGCACTCGAGAGATGATGGGCAGTAATTAACTGATATTAGTACCCACGATTAAAAAAGTTCATCTTCCTTAAAGTCCAACTTCAGCCCTGATAGGAAGACGGGTGAAAAGGGGGTAAGAAGGGGATGACATGTAAAAAAATAACTGAAAACGACAGATATTACCGTTTAATCCATAGGTTTCAAGGTCGCTGAGAAGAGTAGTAGTGAATCTCCCCCGTTTCCTCTAAGCCCAAGTTCAGCCCCGACAGGAAGGGGGTTGAGAAGGGGTTGGAAGGTGGTGATATATAAAAATAACCAAACACTACAGATATTAGTGTCTAATCTATTGTTTTTGAGTTCACTGAGATAAATAATGACACTCCAGATACCCTTTAAGTCCAATTCAGCCCTGATAGGAAGGCGGGTGTGAAGGGGTGGGTAGGTAGTAACATATAAATAACTGAAAACAACAGATAT